>NC_056729.1:928212832-928442832 GCF_019279795.1 Protopterus annectens
AGCTGATTAAGGCTCCATTGTGTTATTTGCAGAACGGTACTCAGTTATCAATAGAGTACATTTCTGCAGATAACACGGCTATTACATGGGCAGGTTTCTGCTTCCTGGATCGCAAAATTACCTCATTTGCATGCCTTTCGGCTGCAAGTGAGGTAATTAGCATATCCACACCCTGTCCATGTAAGAGCAGTTTTAGGTGCTCTCTTTCACGCACATACAGCCTGTTCCTGGATCGCGATGGCTGCATGGAGTCTTGCACTACTCTTAGACTCCGTGCAAGCCATCGTGAATCCTGCCGATTGCATTTTATCACTACATACAATTATGACATGGATCACATTGTGGGAATAATAAATAGAAATTGGAAGTTATTAAAATTGGATAGTAACGTATGAAGAAAATTGAACAACCCCCCAAAAATCATATAGAGGAAAGGGAGGTCTTTTAAACAATTGCTTGAGTCACCTGCAAACTCCAGTTGGGAGAATGTTAATTCACACAGGAGTAAAGGGAATTTTAGGTGTGGTAGATGTAGCGTTTGTAAATATATTATTGTTACAGGTGATAAAATTATTATTGAGGGAGAGGTTATTGGTATACATAGCCATTTTGATTGTCATGTTAAAAATGTTGTTTATATGGCTAAATGTGAAGGTTGTCCAGCTTTTTATATAGGGAAAACCTGTAGGATGTTCAGGGATAGAGTTAGCGAACACATCCTGGATATTAGGCACATGAAAAATACTAATGCCCTAGTTAGGCACATAGAGCAACATCCAGAGCAACATCCAGAGCACAGATTTAGATTTTGTGTAATACAGCAAATAAAAAGGGATGGTCAAGGTGCAGTATTGGATGTGCATCTTGATATTTATGAAATGAGATGGCAATTGGCATTAAATGCTACAGTATTTCCAGGAATTAATGATTGCATAAGCATATTGCCCCTACTAAAATTAAAACACATCTTGGGTTGAAAATGTTATTTATAAAAAAAGATTTTAAGAAACTTTTTTTTATTTCTTATTGTTATGGAATGTTATTTTTCAGAAAGAATTTTTTTTAATTTCTTAAAATTCGTGAAAGAAAATTTTATATTTTTATATGATTAACTATTATTGTTGTTTTTTTAGACTACATGATATTTTGTTATGCAATTTAAGAACATTGGGTGTCATAAGCAGTGTTTAGTTGGTTGTATATGAATAAGAAGTTATGTACCTACCATAACGTTCCATGTTAGTTGTCTTCTCTCGCCTTCTTTCTTGCTTGATGGGTTCGGAGCCGATCCCTCGGCTCCGACTCGGCACTTGCTAAGCTCGAGAGTCACTTTTACCAGCTCGAGGCAGCCCCATATCCCATGATGCAAGGCGGTAAGTACCCAGATCTCGTTTGTTGACAAAGGGCAATAACACCAAGCATGAAATACTTCCCAAAGGGAGAAGAAACTTACAGATGGAAAAAGGACCAGGTCTGAATGGTCTTTAGCATAATAGTTTCTTATACAAGGTCTGTCCAGGCCAGGGGAAGGAGGGAGGGTCTAGAAAGAAGGCGAGAGAAGACAACTAACATGGAACGCTATGGTAGGTACATAACTTCTTAATGTTAAGTTGTCAATCTCGCCATTCTTGCTTGATGGGACCGCCCCTAGCACCTCTATCCTGGGTGGCTCAATGGAACAAACTCTTGAGGACTGTAGAGCCAAAACTGGCTCTGTCCCTGAGGCCAAGTCCAATTTGTAATGGGAAACAAAAGTGTGAGGAGTAGCCCAAGTGGCCGCTGCACAAATAGTGTCCAAAGGAAGTCTAGCTTGAAAAGCTGTAGAAGTAGCTAAACTCCTAGTTGAATGTGCTTTTAGGTTTTGAGCACAGCTGTTTTCCTGAGCGTATGAATTTCAGTGATGACCAAGAAAGCCATCTGACAAAGTCACTTTAGAAACAGGAAGGCCTTTTTATTATCCGCATAGGAAACAAAAAGTTGATCAGATTTTCTAAATTTTTTGTTCTGTCCAAATAATATCTAAGTTGACGATGGACATCAAGATAATGTAGCTTTTGTTCAGCTCTGTCTGAATAGTTAGGAAAAATACCGGAGATCAATGGATTGATTCAAATTGTTCTTTGAAGCTTACCTTAGGTAAAAAGGTTGGGTTAGTTCTCAAAGATACTCTGTCTTTGTGAAAACCAAATAGGGGTCGAACCGAAGAGCATGAAGTTCAGACACCCTCCTGGCAGATGTAATAGCCACTAGAAATAACGCTTTCCAAGAAAGATATTTCAGGGAACAAGAAACAGCTGGCTCGAAGGGGAAGAATCAAGGATGTCAGCACTAAATTTAGATCCCACTGAGGAGGAGGATTCCTGATTGGAGGTTTTAGTAGGAAAATTCCTTTCAAGAAGGCTCCTGCAGAGCCTATGGGACATAATATTATGATCTGCTATCCCGACATGAAAGTTGGAAATAGCAGCCAATTGAACTCTGACTGTGGAAGAAGAGGAGCCTGCATGAAAAATCTCTGCTAAGAAGTCCAGAACTGCCTGAACAGGGGCAGTAAAGGATCAATATTTTGGGCCTTAGCCCAATAAGAGAAACGTTTCCATTTGTTTGTGTAAATCCTCCTGGTAGAGGATTTTAGTGAAGTTATTATGATGTCTCTAACTGGGTTAGAGATCAAAGGAAGCCTGGCTAAGGAAGGAAGTGGAGCAACCATGCTGTGAGGTTGAGAGAAGGGATTGACCGCAGCTGACCGGATTGGTGAATCAGAAGATCTGGCACTGGGTCCAGATGCCACGGCTGCACCAAAAGGTGATGATGGAGGAACGGGAACCAAACTTGTCGAGGCCAGTAAGGGCAATGAGAATCAATTTGGCTCTCAAAACGGTAGCTTTCTGGATCACCTGAGGGATCAGAGGAAATGGAGGGAAGGCATAAAGAAGTCCCTGGGGCCAAGCCTGGGTCAGAGCGCCTCTGGGGATGGCCTGATAGAGGGAAGAGGCTGAAGAAGTCTGGACATTTGCTGTTTTGGGGAGTAGCAAAAGATCGCAACATGGACGACCCCATTCCAGAAAAATCTCTTCCGCTATAGATTGCTTGAGAGACCACTGTGAGGCATGAGGATAGCTCTGCTCAATCTGTCCGCTTATAATGTTGGTTTTCCCAGGATATGCGTTGCTACCAGAAACCGATGAGAGGAGATCGCCCATTGCCAAAGTCTGAGCTTCTCGACACAAGGGTAGGACTTGGTTCCGCCTGTTTGTTGATATACCAAACTACAGACATGTTGTCTGTGTGGACTGCAAATTGTCCCTACGGGAAGAAAGTCGTTGAGGGCTTGCAACGTTAAAAGCACTGCTCTCATCTCCAGGACATTTATGTGCAGATGGTACTCGAACGTTGCCACGCCCCATGAACCATCCTGCCCTGATAATGACCCCCACCCGATCAGGAGGCATCCGTGGTGACAGTGGCTATCGGGGACGGAGGTACAAAGCACCTGCCTTGGTGAACCTGAGACGATGTGATCCACCAAGCAAGATGCTCTTTGATGTCTGTGTCACCAGAATCTGGTGACGATTGGAAGTTGCTGGTATGACCACTGTGTGAACAGCATCCACTGAAGAAGGCATGTAGAATCGAGCCAGGGAAGAAGAGTAATGGCCGCAGCCATGAGACCCAATACCTTTAGAACCATTCTGGCCTGTATTTTCTTGCTGGCCAGAATGATCCTGACATGAGTCTGAATGTCTGAAACTCTTTGTTCTGTAAGGGTAGCTGACATCCGAACAGTGTTTAAGTTTGCCTATGAAGGTAATAGACTGGCAGGGCGATATGATGACTTTTCGTTGATTGAGATGCCCAAATGAGAACACAGGTCTTTTGTGTAATCCCTGGCTTGTATAAGCTGATCCCTGGTGGTGGCTGACAGGAGCCAGTCGCCGAGATACGGAAACACCTGGAATCCTTGACGCCTCAGGTGAGCCGTGACCACTGCCATGCATTTGGTGAACACTCTGGGGCTGTAGTGAGACCAAAGGGCAGGGCTCTGAACTGAAATGACTGGACCCCAGCCGAAAGCGGAGAAATCTCCTGGAGCGCCTGTGAATTTTGATGTGATAGTACGCATCCTGAAGATCTATTGAGCACATCCAGTTGTCCTTCTGTAAGAAGGGCAGAATTGACTGAAGAGTGACCATTCGAATCTTGTCTTCCTGACAGACTTGTTGAGTCTGCTGAGATCCAATATTGGTCTCCAGTCTCCCGCCTTTTGGGGACCAAAAGAACCTTGAGTAGATTCCGGCTCTGAATGGTCTATTGTAACTGGCTGAATGGCTCTTTTTTGCAGTAGTTTTGCGATTTCTAACTCTGCAATGTCCCTTAGACCGGGTGGTACATCTGGAAGGGAATTTGAGGGGAAAGGACTTTCCTCGAAAGGAATTATGTAACCCTTGGATATGATCGACTGTACCCATCTGTCTTGAGTGAGGGAATGCCAGGCTTCTGGGTACAGTGATAATGTTGCCCTGACTGGCTCCAAGGAGGGACAGCCGGGCAACACCTCAGGGATGCTGAAACGGCTTGTCAGAGAGGCTCCCTGTTTCCCTGGTTCTTCGGACTCCCTCTGCCTCTAGAGCGGCGCCTGTTATTGTTACCCCTCTGCCTCTAGGGGTAAACTGACCACGTGAATCCGCGTGACTCCTTGGGATTTACGGAACCACATCTTCCCACCCTTCTGTCCTTTGGGATAAGGCCTAGAAGGGGTGGAAAACGGACTCCAACAGCAGAAAGAGTCTTGCCGCCCTGCTCGCACCTGGTCAAGGTTTCCTTCACCTGAGGGCCAAACAAAGCTGACCCATCAAAGGGAGAATTTGTGAAGGACGCCTTAAAGGGATCCGAAAATCACATAGCCGCATCCAGGCTTGGCGCCTAAGAGCCACACCTGTGCTCGCGGCTCTACTCTCCATCCGCAGCATAAGATATTAGCCGCATGGAGGAGTTTGCAATGGAATTGAGGGTTCCTAGCTGAGAAGCAATTTTTCTTGAGCCCCTGCAGCTGTAGGATCCTGAACTACTTCTCCCAGCTCCTTCAGGATATCCCTTTGGAGTCTGGTGAAGTGACATAGGTAATTCAGCGAACGATAGCAAAGGTCGCTGAGGAAAACATCCGCCACTGCATTCTATCCATGGTCCTAGAGTCCTTATTAGGAGGATGGACGGGCACGGAAGGATCTGCAAGTTCCTTTTTGGTGGCCGCAGCCACCACCATGGCATCAGCGGGGACACCCTTAGTAAGGAATTGTTTGTCGCTCGGGGCAGTGATAAATTTTGAAGGCCTCCTAGGGACTGGCTCTACAGAATCAGGAGCTGCCCACGCCTTTCGTGCAATCACCTGCATAAGGGGGTCGAAAGGCGGAGATACCCAGGAGGTGGAGGGCCGAGATCCAAACGCCTCTAGGTATACTGACTCATCCTCAGAGGGATTCTCGGGGGAGTCTACATGCTTCCTCTTACAAGTCCTCTTCCTAGGAGGATCTCCCGAAACATCAGGAGAATCCTCGGAAGAGGGGGAAATTCCCAATGGGGAAACCTGAGGCGGAGGATCTCTGGGTCCTGTAGCAAGAGAAGTGGCAGAGATGTCAACAGGTACTATAGAGGGAGGAGCTACGGGAACAGACTGCTGACTGATACCAGTGGCCAGTACACTCTTCATCACCTCGAATGCTCCCCTCCCAGGCAGGTCCGAGAGAACCCGCCTCGAAGAGCTAGGAACCCAGGGACCACCGAAGGGAAGTCTCAGAGGCAGATGTCGGAGCCGAGCTCACCAAGGCCGAGGCTCCAAGGGGAAGAGCGGGTTCGGACAAGGGTCCGATGCCACTCACCCCCTCGGAGGAGACCATGGAAGCCCGACCACCGAATCCCTCTAAGGAAGGTCTCGAAGAGGAGATAAGAGTAGAGGCTGAAGGAACAGAAGGGGTATCCGCCCTCCAGCCGTAGCAGTAACCATTCGAAGACTCCAACTCCAAGCTCTGGGGTAGAGTTGAAGGAGGAACTGTAACGGGTGTGGACCAACAGTCGCCTGTTGAGACGGACTGTGTAACATTTGGGCCAGTACCTGTGACTTGAGTAATCTACTGACCACTCTCTAGGTCATGATCTGACAACCTGATGACCTTGAAGATCGGCCCGATGGCTCCGTTCCGATAGAAGAGGTGAAGCCGGAGCCGAAAGTATCGGCTCCAAGGAAGGAGACCTCGACCTCTTCCTGGAATGAGCCATCGGAGCCGATACAATAGATCCTGTCGGAGCCGACCTCGGAGCCGACAGGAAGCCTCGATGTATCGGCTCCAGCCGGAGCCGATACAGCCACCAAAGTAATGGTGTCGGAGCCGATCGGAGCCAACACCGATGCCTGTGCCACATGGGTGTCGGAGCCGATCGGAGCCGACATCGAAGTGGTCAATACAGATTCGGCACAGATAGCCATCGGTGCCGAAGGCTTTGTCAAGCTAGAATTGGCTCCAGCCGGAGCCGATCTCGACTCAGTACGAGTCGGAGCTGAGGCCGCAGGCTTAGAAACAGAAGCCTGGGCCTTGGAAGGTTTTACTGATTTTGGTGGAGCCGACTTAGCCGGAGAGCCCTCCGGCTTAAGAAGGCCCCTAAGAATCAGTTTGTTCCGTCTCTCCTGCAGGACTCTCTGGCTGAAGGAGTGACAAATAGCACAGGAGTCCTGCAGGTGAAGAGGGCCCAGACAATACAGGTAAGAAGTGTGACCGTCTGTCAGAGACATCTTCTGACAGCACGAGTCACACTTCTTAAAACCTGAGACCCTCTCCTTTGACATGGTGCCGAAAAAACACACACACACACCAGTCAAAATTAAGTTAAATAAAATACCAAAAGGTATTCTATAAACCAACACACACACCCTAACAGGGGGGGATGGGGTAGGGAAAAGATTGACTAACTAACAAAAAATTAAAGGAGACAGGGAATTTCTGTCAGAAAGGGTACAAATTAAACTTAAAAACTATCAATAAAAGGTTTTTGACTAAAAAGGGGCTTAAATATCACAAAAGTGAACAACTTACCAGGAGCTGGTAAAAAGAAGACCTCCTAAGCGAAGCGGCAAACGAGATCTGGGTACTTACCGCCTTGCATCATGGGATATGGGGCTGCCTCGAGCTGGTAAAAGTGACTCTCGAGCTTAGCAAGTGCCGAGTCGGAGCCGAGGGATCGGCTCCGAACCCATCAAGCAAGAATGAAGGCGAGATTGACAACTTAACAATGTTTATTTTACATTTACATTTTGCGTATTTAACACATTTTGATATGTAACACAATATTGTGGAGATGGATTGAAACTATAGCTTTTTACTTTTGAAGGGTTAATGAAGTTAAATTTAGGATATGCTTGTTAGATTGAGCTTTGTCTGATAGGGTAATTGAAGGGGTGGGATGTATTTGTTGTAGTGTATATAACATCAATGGAGTGGTTAAATGTGTTCATATTCTGAAGAAGTCTGTATAATAAAGACGAAACCTATGTCAAATTCGTTTATCTGGTCTGTACATTTGACTCTACCGTTTCTGGTCAACAGGGTCCTTCCTGGTGTTTTCTGTCAACTTGTTAGCAATTACCCATTTTGTTCTACCCTTTTTTGATAGTTACGTAACTTCACTTATTTTTAATGTGGTACCACGGATTTTGTTATAGTCTCTTCAGAATGACTGCCTACCTATTCTGTTTCTCCTGATCTATGACAAGACAGTAATCTTTTCTGTCCCTGACTTGTAAAACACAGTCTTGACAAAAACAATACAAATCTAGTCCCTGATCTAAAACAGAAAAAGTAGATTCACCTTACCTGAGCCTACGTGATTGATCACTTGGTTCGTGGAGACCTGTCCTTCAGTCGCAGATCAGAAAGTGTCTGGCCTCTTTTGTACGACAATTCAGCCGGAGGGCTTTTCAAATAAGAAGAACCAATATGGTTTCTTCCCCGTACGGTTTCAACCACCTGGCCCGTCTGATCAGAGGTGAAGTGAGGGTTCCAGCTCGAAGGACCAATCTGTCAAAGGAAAAAACTTCAAAGACCAATTTACGTAAGGTTCAGGTATGGCACCCTTTATTACTTGCAGCAAGGAGACAAAACATGCAGATACAGGATTTTGCCCAAATTACTAGTAGGCAGTATGCTTCTTTTATACAGTTCTATGAAATGTTACTTTTCTATAGTTGACGTAGTTAGACACAGCTTTCTGTATTATTCTACAGAAAATGTTACTTATATTTCCCGCTGACATGTCCAGATTTAAAACTCACTATGTGTTACATAGAAAATGTTACTTGGATTTCCTGCTGACATGACTGGATTTATGAAAAAAGTTGAGAAAAACAACCTGGCCTTGGGGCTTTATTTTTAGCCCATACAAACTTTCTGTTCTTCAATTGTGCAGTTCTAATACATATGTGTTACATTTCGAGGTACATTTCTAGCTTAGGTACAAGTAATGCTGACTACGGTTTATATTTTCAAGCAGCCTTTGTTTTCAGTTTTTCAGCAGTTATGTACTTTTCTCATAGCATAAGCAGAAAATCAATAACTTTGTTTAAATCTCATGACATTAGTAGAAATGAAACATCTACTATTATTTTCATGTCATTAGCAGAAATCAAATGCTTTCCTGTTCATTTCCAAAGCATAAGCAGATCACAGCTGTGCATATGACATAACAGGATTGGAATGTAGCTTCTGCAGATTTATGCAGTGTGAACAGAATAAATGTATTAACCCTTTTTAAACCTCGAATGCACTAAGCATGCATATTACTAATACACATTTTTCTAACAGTCTCAAGTGAGCTGCCACTACTGCCATGCACTTTGTGACCACCCTGAGGTTGGGCTGTGGTGAGACCAAAGGGCAGAGCTCTGAATGACTGGCTCCCAGCCAGAAGCATAGGAATATTTCAGATAGTCTGTTCATTTTTATAAGATTGCATACATCCTGAAGATCTATTGGGCACATCCAGTCATCCTTGTGCAGAAAAGGCATAATTGACTGAACCCTGACCATCTGGAATTTTGTGTACTGAACTGCCTTGTTCAGATTGCTGAGATCCAAAACTGGTCTCCAGTTTTCTTTGATACTAAAAAGAATCTTCGGTAAGATCCAAGTACTTCTGGTCTGGGGGGACCTCTTGGATGATGTTTTTTCTAACACCTTTTTTATATCTAGTGCTGCTGCTTTTCTCTGACTGGGTGGAACATTAGGAATGTTTTCCAAAGTTGTGGGTATTATACAGCCTCTGGAAATAATCCTCTTCAACCATGAATCCTTTGTAATTTCTAACCAGGCTCTTTGATGCAGGGATAAATGAACCATGACTGTCTCCAGAGGTGGACAATCGGGCCTCCTTGCAGAAGCACTGGTAGGATCTGTCAGAGAAAGCGTGTCTGGGCCCTTGGTTTTGTGGGCCTCCTTTGTCGTGCAGGCACCATCTTCAGTTAGTTCCCCCAAGGGCACAGGAGGGAACCATCTCCATGACTTTCGGAACCACATTTTTTGACCACCTCACCGATTCCTAGAAAAGGTCCTTTGAGGAAGAGAAAAACATACACCCACAGCAGACAGGGTCTTACCATCCTGCTCACACCTGGATAATGCATCTGTGAGATAAGCCACATGGAAGAATTTGAAATGAGCTGTAGGGCAGCCAACTAAGGCAGTTGAGCTCTCTGCCTCAGATGTAATGGTCCCAGAGAAGGATTTGGCGAGTTGATTAAAATGGTCCCAGAGAAGGATTTGGCGAGTTGATTAAATCAAATCCCTCTGGAGTCTGGTAAGTGTGCCAAATAGTTCAGTGACTGAAGTGCAAAGTTCGCTGAAGCATATACATGCTTCCTGAATCTGTCCAATGCCCTAGACTCTATTAGGAGAATGAACAGAGGAACTCTGTTCTGCAAGTTCCTTTTTCTGGCCGCCTCCATAACCATTTCATCAACTGGTACTCCCTTGCTCCAATGTTCCTGGTCCTTGGGTGGTACCGCTATCCTGTCTGATATCCTGGGGATCAGTTCAACAGAATCAGGTTCCTTTTATTCCCGTTAAGAGATCAAATACACTCAGACATGGCAGTTTGCTGGGCTATCGACTCAGAGATCACTTCAAACCTCGCCAATTCATCCTAATGTAATATTATAAATATTCTAGTCAATACTCAGGATTGCATTTAGTAATGACTGCCCATGTCAAGGACTGTTGTGGGTGCTATCCCCAGAAAGAATTTACAGTGTCCCATCCACTCGTCCAGGTTCCTCTTGAACAGTGTCAGAGGTGCCCTGCTTCACATGAATTGGCAGCCTATTCCAAAGACGTGGCAGTTGCTGGGAGACAAATCTGTACCTCCGCATGTCTTATTTAAGTCTCAGGACATATTTCGTTAGGTCCCTGGAACAAGTAATTCTAGTCCCATTTGATTTACAGATATGCAGCAAGTTCATTAGGCTTGGTTCTGAGATTGTTCTGTACACCAGGAATAAGTTCCCCCTAAGAAGTCTATAAAATACAGAGTATAGTGACAGGAATTTCGGCTGATCTATGTAGGGCATGTGCTGCAATCCCTTGATCTTCTTTGTTATTAACCTCTGAGGTCTCTCCAGTTGTTGCAGGTGCTTTGTACAGTACATGCCAAATTGGGCCAGATTACTGCAGAGTATAGAGGGGATATAACCTCCTTTGCTCTTAAGGCGATGCCTTTACTAATAAAGTGTGCTACACAGAAAGCCTTCCTTACTACAGCAGACACATGTTGGTCGAAGTTAAGGTCATAATCTACCTGTAATTCCAGATTCCTTATTCACTTCATGGGTACTTAGGGTATTGTTGTGCGTTTGATAATGTAAAGGGATGTTTTTTTTCCAAAGGGAATGATGATGCATTTCTTTATATTCAGTTTGAGATTGTGACAGACACCAGTCGGTCTGCGCAAGACCCTCCTGGTGTATATCTACATCATTTGGGGATTAATAATTGCACCCAGTTTGCAGTCACCCACAAACTCTTGTCTGCCACATCCCTTTAGTTTTGGCCTGAACTTCTGAAAAGTATATACTACGCAGTTGGGGGCCCAGCACTGACCCCTGTGGCACCCTGCTGGTGACAGGTCTGCTGAGTGATGTGGAATCACCCACTTTGACAGTGTGTGTCTGGTTTGTGAGCCAGCTGGCAAACCCTTCTTACAATAAAGGGGTTTATATTCAGTTTGCTAACTTTTATCAGTAATGCCAGAGTGGGTGATTGTGTCAAGTGTCTTTGCCCACGTCAAGGTATGTGTCTTTGCCCATGTCAAGGTATGCTGTGTGCACAGATCTGCCCTAGTCAATGGCCTTGATCATACATTTGAAGAACTCCACCACATTTAACAGGCAAAGGCTTCCAGGAATACGGATTCTTCTTGGGAAGGATTGTTGATGAACCACCCTTTTGCTTGAGGATCTCTAATACATCTCCAAATGAGACATTGCCAGGTGGCAATCTTGGGGACCCTTCCCCCTCAGTACTCTCCATGACAGACTCTTAGGGAGAGTATAAGTGGCTCTTTTTGCACTCTCTCCCTAGGGCCTTCTTCAGCAGAATATTCCAGAGAAGTATCGGAAGATATCAATATAACCTGAAGGGTATCCCAGACACTTTGAGCTGCTGTCCTTGTGCAGTAGGAAGCTGAGGCTCAAGATGCAAAGACAAATAGGTCTGGGAAGTAGGAGCCGAGGAAGGAGGATGCGTCCTTTCTTGGAGCAGAGAAAACTCTCTCCGCTACCTCGAAAACAAAATACCTCAGAGAAAAAAAACGGTGGCTCAGAGAATGCATACTTCCAAACCATCGTCTCCTAACTCTAAGGCAAACCACTCAAAGCAGGGGTCAGAGAACAGCTGCCAAGGCTCCAAGGGTCAGAGATGGCCCTAACAATCAAAGTCGAATGCAACACCTCGGATCCAACCCCAATGCTATAGCTCTGACGTGCTCGGAGACAGCCCACTCAGAGATGGTATCGCTGTAGAAGAAACAAGACTCCTCAGATCCAAAACAGATTGAGCAGAGATTCTCAGATCCAACTGCTCCAAAACCACAGATTGGATCAAAGAAAGAGATAAAATAGGCAGGATAGTCCTAATGAAGGTCTCTGGACCTGACAGGGTAGGAGCCTTGAGAACCCCCATTTGAATTTGCATGGAAATTTCCTCATCCTATCCACATGCATTTCAGTCAGACTTCTGGAGGACTGAGAGGAGAAAGCAATGGACAAAGACCTGGAGTGGTGGCGTCTTTCCAGGAAAGGAGATGGGGAGGTATTGGTATTGGATCCAGGTATTGGTATCGGATCCAGAGTCAGAGACCACCGGATCCGAGGAGACCTATCCTTGTGTTTCTTTGCAGAGGGAGTCGGATCCGATGCCACAGATTTTGGATCAGAGGGTCTAGTATCTGGATCAGATTGAATCAGATCAGACGATTTAGATATTTTCAGTGGCAGTTCTGAGCTTGGAGCAGAAGAACCTGAAGGGTCTGATGGGTGCTTTTTGACCACTTTTTTTCACCTTTCGGGGGGGGGGGGGTTGAGCCCCAGAGGCTGTATCAAAGGATGTAGAGGGCAGTAATCCTCTCAACATTAATTTAGTTTTGTGGTCAATAAGGGCCCTTAGATTAAAGGCCTGACATACATTGCATGCAGAGTTTGACCTAAGCAATAAACAAAACTAGTGTTCATCTGACAAATGGCCACAGGCTTTACATTTTTAAAACCCAAACGTTTCAGACTTTTTTTTTAATTTTAAACTAGTTATGAAAAGGAAGTAACATCAGCAATGGTAACTTAAGTAACTATCTAAAAGGTAGAGGAAAGAAAAAGGGAAAAATACCAACAATGGTATTTCGAAACATACACTAGATAGTATAATAAGGGCAGGAGAGGATTAAATTTAAAAAAGTATAATAAAAATATCAGTTATGAACAAGTAGGTTCTAGTATTATACACAAAAAAGAAGTTACACCTGGAGAGTAACAACCAACTTTCATACACAAAAGCAGCAAATGAGATCCGAGGTATGGTAGAGGACTACTGCATTATGGGTATGATGGAAGCTCAGGAGCTTCAATGTTCCACAAGCTGTAAGAGGTGGCAGACTGGAATCAAGTGGGTCGGACCCAAATCCAACGGTTGAGGAATGAATGAAAGTGACAATATCAGATCACAGATTTTGGTTGTTTTGTTGGGAGTTTCTGAAAACTCGAACATATGGAGTCAACCAAATGAAATTTCCAAACTGTATAATCTGATATAAACCCAACAAAATATACCATTGTGAAAACACCACAAAACACTGTACACATTAAATGACAAGCGTATTTGTTTTTACCCCCCCTTTTTGGGTTTGGGAACAATGTTATGGACCATACTTCTACAAAGCAATTAAGGTCATGCGTGCTGGGGGGGGGACGACGACAATACTTTCTGATACAGAACTCCCAAAGATCAGTCTAGGTTACCACCTGTCCCCATGCCTCTCAACTTTTCCAGATTTTTGCCTCATATTTTTAACCAACTCCTCATTAAATTTGTGTTTTTTTGTCAAATCACTGGGATGATGTGAGACTCTTCTTTTGGCTTTTCCCAATTAGGGGTCTGAGGACTGACAGCAACAAGGGCATACATTTGAGTTTCAGAATGTGACTGTGGTGGTAGTGTCGCCTCACAGTAAAACGTTGTCCTGTTCGATTCTTAGCTAGAGCGTCTTCTGTCTGGAGACATGCGTGAATGGGTGTATCTTCGTTGAAGGTTGTGCGTCAGGGCTGGCAACTCTGCACGTAAAAATCCATTGCCAATCATTAGCGGACCGGAGTTCTGCTGTGGCAACCTCTAACCGGGAAAAGCCGAAATACACAACATTTGAGTTTCAGAATGTAAATCCTTCAAAAAAAAATGTATGTTAAAACAAACCTTGCTACTATCAACTTTCTAAGTTCATAAGGGCAGTATTTAAAATCTCTCCCTATTTTTGAGCCCTTGACCCCAACATATTTTCTCAGGCTTTGTCCAGATTTCTTGCACTAACAGCAGGGGTGGCCCGTGCTATTGGTCTGCCAGACTGCAGCCCACCCCAGCTGTAAAACAGAAAGAAAAGAAAACAGAAAAGAAAAAAAATAAATAAAAAACGAATTGCAAATAGCAGACCTTCTCGCATGCACAATAGCAGCATTTCTGATATCCGGACTGCTGCTGAGACAGTCTGGAGCATGCACAGACTCTCTCAGCAGCAGTCCGGATTAGGACACATTCAAGAGCAGAGATCCCAGAAGTCTATGTAGTTGTAACTGCATAGACTGTCACTGGAGAGGGATTGGACTCAAGACTGCAACGTCGGCAGGCTGGGAGTCTCGTTGGGGGAAGATCTTGCGGGCTGTGGTGGATTTAATGCTCCAACGGACATAGGGAAAGATGTAATGCACAGGCAGGCTTATAGTGCTCCAACGGTTGTGGATTTAATGCTGCAACGAAGGGATCTACATCTATCCTGTGGGTGTGCGTGTCACATGGTGGTGGGTAGAGAATAAGCCTTGAACCCTGCACCTTGGGCTCAGGTGACAAGAGCCTGAATTCCTTACCCACCACCATTTGTAAAAATGTTGCAGATTTTTTCCCTCATACTTGTTCTGTTCCTCATAAAATCTGTGGTTTCTGTATTTTTGTGCCCTTGCAAAGCCAGTAGTGCATTGGTGCAGTGGTAGCATTGTTGCCTGACAGCTACATGTTCTCTGGTTTGATCCTTGGCTGGGGTGCCTTACCTTCTGTGTGGAGTCTGTATGCCCTCCCTGTTTGTGTCCTCCCATCTTACAAAGACATGTGTCTGTCCGGAGTGTTTCTCCCTGGGCCTCTGCTAAAAATTAGCTTTTGTTCCAAGTCAGACTTTCCTGGTTAACAAATGTTAAAAATGACACACATATGAGTAACAGACTTCGTATTCTTCAGAAAGTGCATGGTAACACAAAATCTTTTGTTCTGGCAATTTTCCAAGTGTATAAGATGGATATTTGAAATTTGTCCCTATTTTTGGGACTGTATTCCCCATTATTGGCTTCATCCAGGTTTTGTGTTAAGGTTGAGAGCTATTTTAAGAACTGAATTCACTGAATAAGTTTGGGGACTATATTCCCCCATTACTGGCTTTGTCCGGGTGTTTTTTGCTAATAGAGCTATGGTGAGAACTGAATGTTTGGGGGCTGTATTCACCCGTTATTGGCTTTGTTCAGGTGTTTTGTGCCAAGAGGTTGACAGCTGTGTTATGGTGAGAACTGAATTCATTAAATGGTAGCCTTTAAGTTTCCGTCTTCCTCTTTCATAAAACAGCTGATTTGGCATATCTGTTTTACACAGGGTCCCCTGGGTTCAAGATGTGGCAGTGAAATGTACGGTGGTAATGCAGCATTTTATTCTAGCAACTTTCCAACATTATACAAGCAATGTTTAAAATGTGTTCCTAGTTTCTGACCATTTGCCCCCCCCCCCCAATAAATTTTGGCTTTTTCCAGATTTCTTGTGCTGCAAAGTTCAGAGATACAGCTGAGTGTCAAGTAGATTTTACAAGGAGCTGAGAGCTGCAGGGGAATAAAAGTTTAGTGCTGCTTATGCTAAGTCTGCTTGCACTGTTAATAGCACAACAGGTAGTGTACTTGCATTTGATGCAGAAGGCTGTGGGTTCTACTCCCACAGTAAGTAGATGCATTGCTGATACTGTACTGTGTTCTAAAGGGGGTGAATGCTGCAGTCCTTTTTGGCAAAGATACCTAGTAACTATGAACTAGTTATCAGTTTGCTATCCATTCCCTATTGCGGTATTACTAGCTGATCATTTTTTTTAATACATGCAACATAGGCAATTTATTCTTCAAGGGCAACAGGCACTTTAGTTGTAGATGAAACAATGACATATAAAGTTGTTTGCTAGCAGCAACCTCTATTAGTTACAGATTTCTTTAATGTGCATTTTACTACTTCAGAAATTGTGCATATTTACTGAGACTGGTGGACTATAGAAGGTTGAGTAGACTTTTTATGATGGAAATATTCTGAATTGGGCAGTTTTTGTCATTGGTGTATGCATTTTCTTTCATTGTTTACTGGAAAAATGTTCAAAACAATAAATTTAAAATGCCTTCTAACAACTGTACTGCATTGTACAAGGAATATAATGTAATACAGTCGGGAAGGTGCATCAAAGAGCATGTGCATGTTTCATGTTCAAGGGGCCTACGATTTTGAAAACAGCCCAGAGTTAATCTTTATCTGCCACTGGCAAAATGTATTTTCTTTGAATGTGGTTTTCAATGCTATTTCAATGCATGTGAGTTTCAAGGGCAGAGAAGTTTTAATGCCAAGTCTATTTTCATTGAGAGACTGCATTGTTTTGTTTTAACAGATATCTATTACGGTTTGTGCTGTAAAATGCAAAATAAAACTTTCAAATGAAATCCAAATCACCACAGAAGTAAAGCAGTATGCACATTACAGTGTTTAAGGTAAATGGGGCAAAATAACCAAGGAATGGGACATTGGAATGGTTGCAGGGGAGAGGCTCCATTCGACCATGATTTTGTGATGGGAGGTAGCAAACTCAGACAGCTCCGGTTGAACTATACCTCTCAGTTGTCCATATGTTTGCAGAATGAATAGACATTTGCTTCTTATTTTTGGTTTGTTCCTCATAAAATTTGTGGTTTTCTAGAAAATCATTTAGGAATGAAGTCACTAAATGACAGACATTGAGTTTCAAACGTCAAAACCTTCAAAAAATGCATGCTAATGCAAGACTTGTTATTCCATCAACTGTAAGTTTATACAAGAGCAATTTTTAGTAGCGTTTGTATGTTCCCCCAATATATTTGGCCTTGTCCAGATTTCCTGCATTAAGAGGTTGAGAGGTATGGGCAGATCGCTTTGTAGAATTAAATCTCTCCATTGTCCCCAATTTTGGCTCAAAATGTTGCTCTCCCCTAATAATCCCTCCTCAAAATAGCAATTTTGGAAGAAAACGTGGAGGGTTTACAATTATATACAACTGTAATGATCAGAGTTATAGATTACTTTTATTTCAGAAATGCATGCAGATGCTCAAGTCAACATTGTTAACATTAAAAAGGTGTCCATTTTTTGACAGGTTCCCAGCTGTATTGTATGGCAACTTTACATTTTTGCATCACATTTTGGTCTGTAAAATTGTGGTTTTCTGGCAAATTAGTGGCAAGTCATTAAAGATTGAAGTTAGAAAATAATGACAGACATTTGAGTTTCAGATTTCATACCCTTCAGAAAATTCATACTAATGCAAGACCTACTACTGTTCTATTATCCAAGTTAATAAGAGCAATATTTAAAAATTGTCCTTATTTTTGGGCCTGTGTCCCACTTCTAGTTTTATGTATGGCTTTGTCCAGATGTCTTGCTCTGAAGTTGAGAGGTATGAGTGTCAGAGCCATCACTGTCAGACAGAGACATTTCAAATTATGACATACTTGTTGCACCCCACACCCCATTGTAGTGGCTCTGGATGACTCCAAAGGAAGGCAAGGAGCAGTTATGCAGTGTAAGTGTGCAGAGTATTCCCCCATCTAAAGTAGACCACAAGTACGACCGTGGCTTTTCATCTGTCCTTGATTTTGCAGAATGTTCTGGTTTTCCGTCATATTTTTATACTGTAGATTTATGCTTATTATTCAGGAAATGCATGTTGTCACAGTGCCCTGTTTAAGTAGCAATGATTTAATGACCATCAGGTAAGCTTGTCGGAGATTGTAAGATGCAAGTAAGCTTTAATAAGCATACTGTACCAGCACTGAAAGACTTTTTGTTGTTGCTATGCAGAGAATATTTACATAACTAGATAATGTACAAGCCTTGGGTACTGAAATGCATATGCCAGTATTTGTAATAAAAGGACAGGATTACAGTATTTTCAGAAGATCATTACATTTGTTGGAGACTCGCAGTCATCTTTGCAGGCTTACCTGTAAACTAAACAGAATGCCAATCTATCATGTGTGGTCCAGAACTTGTGCAGGAATCCTTTAAGAAATTTATCTTGAGCTGGTTTCCTGTTCATTTTCTACTTTTCTTCCCCATGAAACAAATAGATAGTTGTGTCAGCCAGCAGGTCTTTTTTGGATAAGAAACATTTTTACAAGTGAGGGTATCACAGAGATTGCTACTTTTAGCATGTTACTTGGTAATTTTATAAAGCTGAATATAATTTTCAATTAGAACTGCAGTGCAAGGAGTAGTGGTTTGAGGCGAGTGCTGCTTGTTTTTTTTATACTTGATTTTGACTGGCATTCCAGTAATGTATTTAAAATGTAATTTATTTTCTCATGCCTCACAACCCGTTTCCATCTGGATATTAAGCTGCCATGTAGCCAATGCATTGAAATATTTTTTTCTTCTACACTTCAATTTTTCTTGCTTGGACTCTCGTAATGACTGTTTGGCACCCAGGGCAGCGTATTTAATTAAAGTTCCAGTTGTTGTGGTTTTGACCATAGCTCCACCACATTTCTAGTTGGCCACACCCCTTCCCATTGGTCCCACCCATTCAGCTGTCTCCTGCAGTCCTCCTTTAATTTGAAGTGACCAGACGCCGCTGACTAACAGGTTGAGGGGTATGCTTGTCCCCATTTACACAAGACAATCCCTATTTGGAAACTACTGTCCTGCTGTGTGGAAAATCACAAATATCTTGAAAGTTTTTGACACACAGTATACAAACACAAAGATGCGTAAAACAACTGCTCTAAGGTTGAAACACTATGACACACAAAACAGGAACAATTCGACGTCTACAGCATTCATTTTGTCAACAAGTGTGAAGTCCGACTTTTTTTTTTGCATAGTTTTACAACAGTATCCCGTCGTTTTGAGCAGTAATGGGCGTGGCCAGAGTGACTGACATGGGTAGTGGCTGTGAGGTACCATACAAACAATGCACGATTGACATACCACGCAGATTTACCTCGGACAATGTTCACGTAGCTTGTACTCAAAGTCAAAAGAAGTGTGTGTTTTCAGATACATCTCCACCTACATCGTAAAAGAATGAAAGATAGAATAATTGTGACCGACCACTTGTTTAAATAAATTAGAGCCACCAGCGGTTTTAACAGGAGGGTTACTTGACCCCGAAAACTATCTTGCTGTACCTTATTTTCACCCAGTTACAGCTTACAACTGCTCACATTCTAGGTTAGCGTGCACCTATATATTAGTAGTGTTTTTCCTAGTGTCATGTAGGAAGAGAATACGGAGCGGAGTAAGGTAGAAATTATATGAATACGTAAGATTCGCCCGTTGGCGTACAAGTAGTTTTCTATAAACTTAGAAATTCAATAAAATAACAATTTTTTGTATTATATCTGAACGACAAGAAGTTTGACAGTTTTAATACTTAGGAAACAGTGATGGTTTCCATTTAGACTGATGCGTGGCTGTATTACATACTTTTCAACTGTCTCGATTTCTACAGGATGTCTAGATTTGTGCCCATAGTTCATATTCCTCAGAAAATGCATGCTTATACAAATCCTATTTTAATAACTTTATAAGCTTATTCACACTATCCGCATGCCGTCGAATATTCATACCGACGAAAAAACGTGGACATGTTTATTCATCAATTTAGAAAAACATCAACTAGTATTGGGCGGCCCTTACTACTGCACATGGGGCTGTACTGTTGTGAAACATCGCCCAATCCCTTTCAACAGTTGTGGAAACAGTTTGCCACGCATTTACATACAGAGGGACTGAAAAGAATGGCGACATCAACAAGGAAACTTTTATAACAAGATAACCGAAATGCAACACTTTTTAATACCCTGACAATAGGTCGTTTATTTAAAGCAGTAATTTTACCTTTTAGGGACGTCAAAACTGTATAGTCTTTTAGGTCGCTGAAGGTCTTTCTTATTTTTGCCATAACGAATGAAATCCTGAAATAAAATATGCAATATAGAATTTGTAGGCCCCTTTATGAACACATGGATATTAAAAGAAATAAAAAATACGAAACCAAAAAATAACCAAACAGCGTTCACAATTGAAAAATTAGAAACGAGCCCCTCCGTTAACTGCATTTTATTTAAACCACCAGATATAATTGACACTGTGTTGTTTTTCCTGCTTTTGCGTGGTTTCCGTTTTCGACTTGCATTTCACGGCGTATTTGCTCACAGTCAAAGATGGCGGGAAACTTAGATCTAAAGTGGATCAGGTATAGGGTTGCCACCTTTTCAAATGTCCAAAGTGGGACATTTTTTGTAGAAACATCAGATTTTGCAGGACAAAACATACCCACGGCAAGTACAAAGGACAGAACTTCACTTTTTTGCCAGAATAAAAGCTTATTTTTGTAGCATTTGAGGTGCTTATTCTGTTTCTTATAACATTTAGGTGTTTCAGATAAAAAATGATGGTTTTATGCAACTATTAAAGAAAATAAAGGAAACAATTTTGTCCTAAAATCTCAGGACATTTGCCATTTTTCCAATTTTTTTGCAGGACACAACAACCCAAAGAGGGACTGTCCCTCGCAAAGTGGGACAGGTGGTAACCCTAATCAGGTATGGTCTGTAAGATCTAAGTGTACTCTTCCGTATTAAGTTGTGGAGCAACTTTGCTTGATTGTAAAAGTGATGTACATTTCATTTAGGGTGGATGTTGTAGTTTTCTTTTATAAAATGTTACGTTTGGGGTGACTTGCTTGCACTTGCGTGAGTTGGTTTTAGAAGTTATGTACGTTTGACATTGGTGCACAAGAAGTGGAAAACTCTGATGCTTAAATTGATTCTCGTAAATGTTTATAAACGAGATACGACAGCCAGTTTTCCATTTCGACCATAGAGCACTTGTTTTGAGTTGTACATTAGGGGGCGAAATTGAAGTGTATTAACCCACCAGATGATCAGTAGCATGCCTCGCCCAAACCCCGCTTGTGACCATTTTGACTGCACCGCCCACCGTTTGATTGAAAGATGTAACCAAAACACAAGCTAATTTAGACCTATATTTCGCCATTAATAAAGCAGTTTTTAAATGTTTCGTGCTATATTTATTAGGCAGCTGGTAATTCACCAATTATACGCGTGGGTAAGAGGATGAAGCTTATTCGCAACTTCTGTCCTTACTGCTTTTAAGTTAATTGACACCATAGCTCTCCACTTTCCATTTCCAAAATGAGGAACACTCGCCTTCATAACGTGGAACAAATGGGCAAAATGTGGAACACATACTCACGGCTTAATAACAACTTCCAACTAAGAACGTCATAGGATGGTTAAAATATGCTGGTTTTACTTGTAAAGAAGATCATTTAATGAATTAATATGATTAATTTCCATTTACCATGGATTTCATTTAAAAAAAATTCCTAGCACTGAATGTGTGACAGACTACTTCAATGTGGAACTTCGAGGAACGTTAACTTTTTAAGACCCCAAATGAGGTACGTTCCTCGTGTTGAGGTACACTTCAGATGTATGATTAACACTTTGTTTTGGACGAGGAAAGAAGTCCACTGGAAGTAAAACTGCAACAGTTATGGGTGTAGTACCTCGCAGTTCTGCGCAGCTTTGGGCGTGTCTTAACTCATTGGCAGGGGAAATAGAGTTCGAATGACAGGCGTGCTAATTTCCACATCGTGTGTACTGTGCCGTTAGCTTAATACAAATATCAGAAGTTTTACTAGCTTTATTTACATTTGACCCGTACAACGTTTTTCCTTAATATTATAACGGTTTTATTTCTGTGTTGCACTGATGACCAGTGCACAAAGCTACAGAAGTTAATCTACCTAGACTCTGTAACTGCTAGTTTGACCTGATAAATAAAAGTATTTACTTCTATTTATTAACTAGGTATGTCAGCTGGTCTTGGAAGGAAAGCTCGAGTGAGGGACATTTTCAATAGTTTCAATACAACAATCCAGATGGGCAGTGATGAAGAACCCTCCCCAACATAAGCAAAAATTAACAGGACAGCAGTGACCAGTACCATGCATACAACAGAAAATATGTACTGTTCCATACCTAAAAATAACCTGTCTTGTCTCATTTTTGTTGAAAAAGAAGTTAAAGTGGTGTACTTGCTGGAAATGACGAAAGCTGTTTAATGTACAAAATAAACATTCGTTATTAAAATAAAAAACATAACTGATAAATGTATTATTAAATATAAACACTTTTTAAGCACAATACAAGTTTAAATGTCAGTATTACACGTTTTACGTTCAACTAAACTATTTCTGCCGTGGTATGCTTTGAATATTCATACCGATGCTGCCTTGCCACAGTAGGAGCCATGTGAATATTCATGCGGGTGCGGGGTCTGTGCGGCTGGAGGTGTGTTTGGGGCGGGATTTGCTACTGCGTATCCTGCGAGGTACTGCACATGGAGATTACGCAATTGTGTTGTATATTTCTGCTCTTGCACTAACGTTTTTGAAGGGTTTATTTAATTTAGTTTTAGTGAACCTATGACAGTCCTACAAGTGTCTGACTAGATTTTTTTGGCGAAATTGAAGTGTATTAACCCATCAGATGTGCAGTAGCAAGCCGTGCCCAAACCCCGCCTGCGAGCATTTCGACTGCACCGCCCATAGTTTGATTGAAAGATGTCACCATAACACAAGGTAATATATGCGAAACATAAGTTAATTGTGTAATTGATGTGATCTGACAAGTTCTGATACCCTTGATAAGTGTAAGCATGGGGAAGGGGAGATCAACCACTTACAGGTTACCCATGGCCATTAGCGAGAGTTTGTTAGTGAACTGATAAACCCAATACGGTACTTTTCCGTTATCAGGGCTCAATGATCACACAGCTGTCAGCCCTGAAGCAGTTGTTAAAGCAATAATAGTGAGATATGGAGATAATACAAATAATTCTTTATTTTATATATTTTTTATGGTAGGAGTGTTAGTGTGCAGTGGTTTGATGCCAGAGTGTCTGTCACCCTTAGAAAAGGTTTTTGTCTGTCCCCTTTCGAGGGGAAGATAATGACTCTACACACTTAACAGCAGCAGAGCCCAAATGTTGCAGCTCATTTGTTATCCAACAATGGGATAGTACGTCTCCAACACAACCACTACCATCTTCAAAAGTGTAAACCTACTGAAAGCCTGTCGTTTGAAAGAGGAACATCACCCACACCATTCCCCTTCAAATTTTGCGTTAACGTACCGTAATAAAAGATACAGCATCCTACTGCATGAAAATGTAATTTCGTTAAGCAGTTTGCCAAAAAGTCAGGAACATTTTTAACAACGAACAATGGCTGTATTATTGCTCAAATACGGAACTTTGACTGAACAGACTGCAACTGACAGATGAGAGAGAAGGTATACAAATGTGGATAACATTATCTTGAAATAAAAACATATCCATGCTTTTAGTGAAGTTAGCCTTGATAACAAGGATAGTTGCTCTGTTTTTAATTAATAGTACGTTACTACAGAAGTGTGCACCCCTGATTTAACCATGTTTTTAGTGAAGTTAGTTAGCCTTGATAACAAGAATAGTTGCTCCGTTTTTAATTCTATGGATTTATCAATCTATGGATTGCGTGTCAATCATGGCACATTGCCGTTGTTAATCCCGCCCTCCTGTATGTCAATTATGGCGGGCACTCCCATACCTGCGCGAACTCTGTGGTGGGTTAATACACTTCAATTTCGTCATTTTTTTCTACTTGGGTATAGAGTGGGATTCCTTTATCTTCCCCAAAAAAGCGTTTCCACTTTGTTTAATGCATAGTTGTATGCGCACATTTTCGGTTTTGTCTTAAAACATTACCCCCACCAGATGTGCAGTAGCAAGGACCACCCAAACCCCACCCATCACTTTGCTCATGACGTTTATTTTGAAAAGTGCTTTGAATAAAAATGGCTAAACCATCCTCAAAGTTTTGTATGCTAAACATTGTAATTATTTCAATATAAAGCTTTTTCTCCCTTATTTGCCGGTACCAGGACTTCCAATTTGCAGTGATCAAAAGCTTCGGTAAATTACATCTTGGACTAATTTGGCAGAATGTGAATGCTGTACCGATCCAAACAGCTTTGCCTATTCAAAGGAAGATGGAATATGCTGCATTTATACAAAACTATTACATTATTACGCTGAGAATTAGAGTTCTTTAAAGGGGAGGGGTGCGAACACATAATATGCTGCATGTATAAAAACTATTACACAGACTTAAAATTCGTATTCTGTAAAGGTGCATTTAATGTATGTATTGTCCCAGTGCCTCAGAATATTGCTTGTTGGTTTATCTCCAGAAAAAAAGCTTAAAGAAAGCTGGGGGCGGTGGTGCAGGTGGGCTTGTGCCCCCCCCCCTGCAAAAGCAATTACTGCACAACATTAAAACAAAGGTGGGGGGTGCATGGTTTATGGGTACGGTGTACAAAATGGGAACTTGTGGATACTGCGTACATACTGCCCTTCTGACCTGCTTACCCTGCAACACAGTATGTAGTTAAGTACAAAGTGACAAAGCAAGTCAGACACCCAGGACATGCAGTGCTTTCAACAGGTACACTTTTATAAGTGTAGAAAATTATTATTTAGTCTTTGTTATATATCATGTAGTGAAAGTTATAGTAACTCTAAAGATAACATAAAAAAGCATGACACCTGTGTTTAAAAACTGACAGAGAATGAATATTCACCATCTCATTGTATAATCTGCATGGCTTCAATCGGCCCTGTCAGTCGTGTAGGACATGCCCATTCCTGCGCGAAAATCGAGGTGGGGTAATGTTCTAATACAAAGCCCACGTTTTCTAGGTAACAGAGTGACCATGGTGACACAAATGTGTTTGACAAATAACGCCATCATCTTTGATAGAAGTGGATCTTTGAAAAATAGCCTGCATCACTCTGGTTTTGTAGAATGCATGTATGATATTCCTATGCATTAGTGAAAACTTGGCGTAGTGTCGGGGATGTATTAAATCTTTTGTATTTACACACATTTGGGTTGTTGATGGGCGGAAGATTCATTTAGCACCAATAATGCTTTAAGGTGTACAGATGAGTGAGCATTCTGGTCTTCTACATGCCTACTATGCCAAAGTGCAACCAGTGGGTACAGTGTGAAACCCATGACATCTGCATGCTGTATTTACTGACAAGTGACAGCACAGCTGAGAGGGTCTCTGCTGACCATAGCTCTCAATCTTTTATTTCTGAAATGAGCACTAGCTGTCATAATGTGGAACAAATGGGCAAAATGTGGAACACACACTAACAGCTTACTAGCAACGTCAACTAGGAAGGACATCATATGTTTAAAATATGTCGGTTTTACTCATAAAACTCCTTAATGAATTAATGATTCTTTTCTATTTACCATGGATATCAGTTTAAAAAATCCTAACACTAAATGTGTGACGAGCCTTTCAATGTGGAACTTCGTAATTAGGTACCCTTGAGTGGTATGCTGCCGAGTGATGTATTAGGTACATGTGCATTCAGGAACATTGTAGTAATGGTAAGACTTTTGTTGTTGGCAGGTTTGTAGCAGAAGTGCAGATGCACTTAAATCTGACCTCTGGTCTACATCTGTTTGGAGTAATAGTGAGTGATTCAGGTCTTTATGTGATAATGCCCATGTCTTGCGTGCGGGAATTCCCCATGATGTTGGATCTTTGTGTATCAGTCTTCAGTTATTTTTTTTTTTAGTCTCTGCTATATCTTAAGTCTTTTCCTTGTTACAGCTATCTTCTGCTAACATCCCTGCATATTACATTATAGATAGCACCCCAAGTGTAGACCCAGTGGTATGTGATCTGGGTACGCAGGTTGATAGCAACCTGAACATTGACCACCACGTATCCACAGTAGTAAGGAAACCATTCTGTGGGGCACAACTTATAAGTAAAGCCATCATATCTGACCAAAGGATGTTGTAATTCCATTGTACTCGGTCCTCAATGGACCAGTAATTAAGTACATTGCTCCCTTTTGCATGTACCTCACCAGACACCTGCAGCGATTGAAGAGACCACAGAGGGTTCCCACTAAATTACAGGGTACACAAAACCAGTCTTGCATGGAAAGACTGAAAGCCCTACCACTATTCATTGTCCTACAGCTTGCTAAGGGGTGGCCTGTGTCTGGTTTACAGGACAGTCTGTGACCTGGCCCTGATGGCAATGCTACACATTTGTAAGTCAAACTGTACAAGGGTTACTCACTCCAGGGATCTTAACCTAGACTCTGACATGAACAGGTCATGCTGGAGAGATGGCTACATCTCCCAGAGACTGCCACTTTTCTGGAACAAGCATCCAGTTCATGTGAAACTGAGCCTGCCCCTGTTCAAACTCAACCTAGCTCAATGGATGGGTGACTGCAAATTCACTCCTGGTATGGTGCCATGTCCCTCCTGGACAGAGGAAGTCTGTATTAACTACCCTAGACCCTTACATCTGTGAACGTCACTCACCTAACCTCTGACAATTGGGGCAACTCAGGATAAATATGGTTAGGCTTGTAAGGACTGTAGGGCCGTTAGCCTAGTAACCTTCTATGAACCTTACAATATGAGATCCCCTTTGCAACCTCAGTGTCACTTCATCTATATTTTACTGGTTAATAAATATGGCTGTTCTTTTTGTTAATGTGTAGGCTAAAGCATGCATTTAACAATTCAGCATGTGCTCCCAGTGAGTAGACCCCTACTCCAGTACTATCTTCCAAATCGTCCCCTTTGGTCAAATCTTTATTATTTATTGGTCTTTGTCTGCTGGGAAAGTCCGACTAGGTAATACCCATTTTCAAAGGCGGCCCAGGGAGAAAAGCTCCATCTGCTTACATTGCATTATACTAAGTTCTAGTCAAGCACTGAAAAGTATACGCAAACAGTGGTTACATTTATAAGTATAAGCAATACAGTCTTAAGAGTTTACAAATGTGGAAGTTACCGAAGAGAAGGCACACATGCAACTTAGTGTATTGTACAGGCAGCAGTTATGTATAAAATTTTATTTCAGTAAGAGATTGAGAATATTATGTTTGAGGAGAGTATTGTACAATGAAAAAGTTTTAACCTTGTGATGCGCATATACAGGACCAGGATTGGTTAAGATTATGTTTAAGCGGTGGTTTGGAACTGCTGGGCTTGGAGAATTTTATTTGCATGGGATGCTGTTCCAGAGTTTAGCAATGCATTGGGAGTGGAGAAAGTATTCTGCAATATTTGACTTATTTGTAAGCAATAAGGTTCTGTTGCTAGAAGGGGGTCCCTTGCTGGACAGTAGGTAGTAATACGTTTTGTGGTGCAGGACACTTTTCTGGATGAGTGAGTTTGTGTGCTGTAGTCATTTGTTAATGTTAGCTGTGCAGTTCAAGCCAGTTTAATTGCTTTAAGCCAAGACAATGTTGGGTCCTATGAGGAAGACTGTTGGCAAATTTAGTTATTTTGTTGTAGCATGTTTGAGTATTCTTCGTTAGGATAGGAGCAGCAAGTAAGAGTCGGCAGTAAGAAGGTGGTGGCCAGAGTTTTTGCTGTAGTATTTGTAAGGAATCCATTAATTCTGTAGATTTAGTGCTGTGCAGTATATGGTGGTCATATGAGGTAAAGTTTCAATGACAGCATATTTTGCTGAATTCATGGTAAAATTACTTTTGATTTTTGGCATAAGTATTAACTTGGTTTTCTCGGGGTGGAGTAGGAGGTTTGATTCTTTGATCCAAGTTTCTACAAAGAGAGAGAGTTTTGGATAATGTCTTGGAGCTTATTTATTGTTGAGGCCGCGCATATTAATGTTGAGTAATCTGCATACTGAACTAAACTAGCATGGTGTGTGGAGCTCATTAATTAATAAATATATTTGAGGACCCAGGATAGAGCCTTGAGGGATGCCTGTAGTAACTGATTGAAAGGATGAGTAGGTTTGTTTGCATTTAGCAGCTTGTTGCCTTCCAGATGGTAACTAAGAAACCACAGCAAGGAGTATTGTGAAAGTCCTGTTGAGTTGAATGAGCAGTTGCTGGTGCAAGACAATATCGGATGCATTTGACAAGTCTAAGAACATGGTGGGTACAAGCAGACTATCATTTTACTGATATAATAAACTGACACAGCAACATAGAGCAGTAGTGGTGCTGTGCTGGGGTCTAAAGCCATGTTTCTGAAAGCAGGTTATTTGAGGTTGTGTATTGCAACAGCTGCATGTGGATGCATTTCTGTAATATTTTGGAGGGGGGAGAGAATTGCAATCTGTTTGTAGTTATTAAACTCTGTAGATGTGCTACCTTTCTGCCATGGCATGATGTAGGATTTTTCCACACTGATAGCCTAGTATGAACCTGTCTGCCCTAGGGCATTTATGATTAGGTGGGCTAAATAAAATGTTTTTCTAACCACTTTGGCCATGTGGTTTTCAAATGAGAGATTGCTATCAACTTGGGTCCCCAGGTCCCTAATTACTTCTTCTGTAGTTAATGGATTACCACCTATGTGGTAATTTGTGGGCACTTTGTTTTTGCCAAAGGGGATGACTATACACTTTTTGGCGTTTAGCTTGAGGCCATGGCTCTGGCACCAGTTGTCTGTTTCTATGAGGCCCTTTTGGAGGATGCTTGTGTCGGCTGGAGAGTCGATTATGGTGCCCAGTTTGCAGTCATCTGCGAACTTGGTCAGCCACAGTCCTTCCGTGTTGGCCTGTACCTCTGAGAAATATATACAGAACAAGAGAGGTCCCAGGACTGAGCCTTGTGGGACGCCACTTGTAACTGGTTTGGAGTCTGACATGGCTCCAGCAATTCTAACCATGTGGGTTCTGTCCTTGAGCCAATTTGCAACCCATCTAGTGACATAATGGTTTATATTTAAGCTGGTGAGCTTATCTATAATGCCCGAGTGGGGTATTGTATCGAAGGCTTTTGCGAGGTCCACGTAGGCTGTGTGGACCACCTTCCCCTCGTCAGTGGCCTTGGTGACTGTTTCAAGGAAATCGACCAGGTTTAAGAGGCAGGATCTGCCCTAAACAAAGCCGAACTGGGTAGGACCCAGTGTCTGTAGGTCCCCAATATCTTTATTTATGAGGTCCATGATGATCCTTTCCATAGCTTTGCAGATCAAGCTAGTCAGGCTTATGGGGCAATAGTTTCCAGGATCCGTTGAGGCACCACCTTTGTGGAGAGGGACCACTGTTGCTGTACGCCACTCTTTGGGTACATATCCTGTAGTAAGGCTGAGATTGAACAGTAGTTTTATGTTTGGGTTTAGCTCTTCTTGGAGTTCATGTAGGACGCAGCCAGGGACACCGTCTGGTCCCACTGATGCTGTGTTTTTTGCTTTGGAGAGGGCAGCTCTTAACTGAGCATCTGAGATGTCAGGGGGGGGGCAGCACTCTGCTGGGATAGAAATTTGCCCTTTTGGTGGTGGTGGGGGGGGGGGGTTGTGCTGAACCTGTCAGCTAGGATGTTGGCAATGTCTGTGTGTTCGGTGTATTTTTTTTGTCATTTTGGACTAATTCTGAGCATATCTGGGAATTCCCACCTAGGTTCCTAATATAACTAAAGAAAGCCTTGTGATTATCCTTAAGTGTCCTGTGCAGTTTTTCTCTTGAAGCTGGCCTTAGACTATTTTATGAGTGCCCATAGTTTTTTGCTAATACTGATCAGAGATGTCTTCCCTTTTTGGGATTTTGCTCTGTCATGTAATGGCTTCCTCCTTCTATTGTATAGTTTGTTTATGGCTGGGGTCCACCAGACAGGACGTCTGCCTTTGGAGGATAGCGTCTTGGTTTTATTTGGGATTGCATGATCCATGCATTCCTGAAGGTGTTCATAGAATGCATTTATAAAGGATTCTGCGGTCTGGGCCGTATTTTCCACAGGCCTGGGGGCTTTGAAGGGTTCCACCTCGGTTTTGAGGAGTGTGAAATTTGCTTTAGAGAAGTTTTTCACTGTGGTTTTCTGGGCAGGGGGTGGGGTCGGGATGTGAATATCCAGTGAGATTAGTTTATGGTCTGATCTTACCAGTGAGGGATACACGTCTGGTCTGGAGTATAGCGTCCCCATGTTGGTGATGATCAGGTCCAGTATGTTTTCCCCTCTTGTCGGAGTGGTAACAAATTGTTCCATAGCATTTGAGTTTATAAATTCTAGGAACCTTTGGGCTAGGGTGTTGGAGCTAGAGTAATGCTCCCAGTCTATGTTTGGGTAGTTGAAGTCACCCAATATTATGGTGTTTGGAGAGACCTTCATATTTTCCAGTGTTCTCAGGAAGGCAGAGTGGGGTTCCTGGGTTTGGGAGGGGGGTCTGTAGCAGGCTATAAACTGGAAGGCAGTTTTACCCACTGTTAGTTGCACATGGATAGTCTCTGATGCTTCGTGGTGTGCCACCAACCTGGAGGTGTGGGTATCTTTGACGAATATTGATACTCCCCCTCCTTTTGTGGTTCGGTACAAGTTTTGGGGCCAAAAAGCATGGTATGAGGTATAACCTGGTAGTGCTGGGGTGCTCTCAGGAGCCTTGAACCAGGTTTCTGTTACTGCACAGATATCAATGTCTCCATGCTAAGGAGAGTTTCGAGTGCGTGCATCTTGAGGTTTAGATTTCTGGCGTTGAGTAGCATTACTCTTAATTTCTTATCCCTTGTGATACCTATGGAGGTGGGTTTGTCTTTTGAGCCTTGCCTAAAAAAGGCACTATGGGGGTAGCAAGAGCCTTTGCCAATATCCGAAAGCCCAGGGGTGACAGGTGCAAGCCGTCCCTAGCGAAGCATCGTGGCTTGTCGAGCATGTCATCCCAGGCTGACAGGCATTGGATCCCCTTTGAATGACACCAATACTTAAGCCAATTGTTGAAATAGATCATCTTGTCTTCATATTGTGGCATCATTCTTGGTGAGGGTAAGATGCTACACAAGGTCAGGGTCATACCGGCCTGGGCTACATGCTCAGAGAGCACCTCTATGTCTCTTTTCATGTAGTCCAGGGAGGTACGTCTCAGGTCATTCACACCAGCATGGACAATGACTGAGTCATATTTGTACTTGCCTTGGAGTGACCTGAGTGCTTGTGTTATGTGGCGGATCCTAGCGCCCGACAGGCAGCTCATCGTGACCTTCTACTTGTTCAGCCTGGTGAGCGGGGCGTCAGTGTGCCTGACGATAGAGTCACCTATTACAAGTGTATCGGGTGTGTTGTTTAGCCTTAAGGGCTGTGACTCTTTGGAACACTGGCTTTGTGAGATATGTGTTTTGTTTTGGGGTAGTGGTTGCTTGGGTGTTTGCTTTGGAGGTCTCTGCTGCTTAAGCAGATTTTTATTTAGAGCCTCTGAGTATGTTTTTGTGTGTTTGTGTTTGGTTTGCTGTCGTGGTAGGTCTATGTGAAACTGGAATTGTAGTGAGTGTGGTTTCCTTCTCCTCCGGTTTGGTCACGCCAGTACTGAGTTGAGAGAGCTTAGCCTCCAGTTTGGCTATATGGTTGCATCTCTCACATGTGTTGGAATTTGTTGGGAGGAGGAGAGGATTGTCTGTGTTTATGAGGCAGTTGTAACATTGCCTCAAGATTCACAGATTCACCAGTTGGACCGGAGAGGAGATTGACAACTGACCTTTGGACATGCTATAATAGTATTGGGAATTCCTTTATAATTGAAAAAAAGGGCCAATGAGGAACAAGGTACTCAAGGGGAGTTTGTGAGGGTGTAGTGTTTTTAATTTTTTAGTGCTGACTTATATAATTGCTTTAGTGAGCAAGTGCCAGGTGACTTAAATGCAGTGTGTTACAGGTAACTTAAATGCAAAAATGACAAACAGTAACTTTCTTTCAAGTGAAACAAGGAAATAAGTACAGTAAGTATGCAGATATCCCTAGGGATCCACAGAAGCACTGAAAAGCCGTGTTTTAGGTGGAATTAGCGTTTCAGGGAAATAACAAGCAAACAAACAACAAGCATACAAACAAAGCTAGATTCAGCAGGCCTGGATCTAGTCTATGCTACAGCAAACAAGGTGTACCAATTTCAGTAAGAAACAGTTCAAATATGCAGGCACTATAAGCCTTTAACTAGAAATTCCCAGCTCAGAAGGGCAGAGTCCAGCCTCTCCTCCCACAAGAGTGCAGACCACGAACCTTCCTAATGTAAAACAATTGGTCTGAAGCCCAAATGCTTAATCCAAAAGACTTAGAATGATAGCTACACTTTAATCAAGTTACTACCAAGCAGTAATAAATACAATTGAATACTTTAAAGAATGCCTGGATTAGTGCTCAAGTTATACAAACAAAGCTAGATTCAGCAGGCGTGGATCTAGTCTATGCTACAGCAAACAAGGTGTACAAATTTCAGTAAGAAGCAGTTCAAATATGCAGGCACTATAAGCCTTTAACCAGAAATTCCCAGCTCAGAAGGGCAGAGTCCAGCCTCTCCTCCCACAAGAGAGCAGACCACGAACCCTCTTAATATAAAAAACTGGCCTGAAGCACAAGTGCTTAAACCAGAATTTAATACACTTTTTTAGAATAACAGACACTGAGCCCTCAATCAGCAGTTCCCAACTTAGGATGTAAGCTACCTGTTCTGCCACTACAGTGCAGACCACAAACCTTAAACAACTGGTCTGAAGCCCAAGTGCTTAAACTAAAAGGCTTAGAATGAGTTACTCCAAGCAGTAATAAATACAATTGAGTACTTTTAAGATGACGCAAAAGCAAAATAAAGTAGGAAGAAACACAATTACAGTAAAAGCAGATACATTTTTTTTTTGAGTGAGCAAATGAGATGGGCTCAGGAGTTACAAGACAGAAACAAGTGCAAATGCAGGCCTTCAAATCAGAAAGTTGAGAGAGATGGAAGACCGCCCAAACGGCCAATAACTACAAATTCTGGGCCAGAACCACTCCTTATGTGGTAGACAGGTTACCTAATGCTTACCACTCCCACTGATGAGCTAGAAGGCTTCCCTCCAACACAGAAAGGCTTGGGGGGCTCAGAAGCTTACACACAGTCCTGGATACAGCAAATCTGTATCTGGAACACTAATTACAGGAAAGGTAGGAAACAGGCTTACAATTTTTTTTTCCAGAAAAGTAGTAAAAACAGTCGTAAAAACAATTCACATGCAGTGCAAGTTGGCACACTTGAGTATGTAGCAATATTAGTCAACACACAGTTTAAAACAATGTAATTAAATTTAAAAATGACTAAAAGCAAGTGCAGAAAGGGTTTATTAGGTAGAATGCGGTAAAGAGATGGGACTGGGGGAGTGTCCTAGATCAAATCTACAGTGGGGCGGGCACTGCAAAAGCCACCAAATTTAAACTACAACCAAGAACAGGGAGGGGGTCGGGGAAGACCGTTTCAACAGAGATGTGAGGAATCACAGTGCAAATTATAAAACCAAAAAAATATATACTGATCTCTGTATATTTGCAGAACAGTAAGACAACAGATATTGAAGCAACAATTTAGCTCTATAATACAGCTCTATATATATTTGCAGATAGTCTTGTAAGGCTGTCTCTCAGCACACAGGTTCCAGTTTAAATGCAGGCTGTTATTAACAGGTCAAATTAAGGGAACCTTGAGTTAAGCAACACACAAGCTATAAAAAACAGTTATATCAGCTGAAGACGAGGCAGAAAATGAGGGGGGTGGGGAAGACCGTTTCAACAGAGATGTGAGGAATCACAGTGCAAATTATAAAACCAAAAAAAATATATATTGATCTCTGTATATTTGCAGGACAGTAAGACAGATATCTAAGCAACAATTTAGCTCTCTAATACAGAATAATACAGAAAAATATACTCAGCTCTATATATTTGCAGATAGTCTTGTAAGGCTGTCTCCCAGCACACAGGTTCTTTCTGCTATGGACCCATTAATTAGTACAGACACAGGGAAGGCTATGCATGACTTTTTCAGCCATTTCAGGTAGTGTGTTGGTAGTTGGTCTACAGCTACAGGTGTACTTTTCGTTTAAGGTGCAACTTCCTTAACAAGTGAGGTAGGTACTGCTCTAAAACTGAAGAGCCGTGAGTGGTTTTGATTGGACAGGGGTAGAGTGAGGGGGACAGATGTGTCACTGAGAGAGAGAATATTTTATAAAGTAGCAATTAGACTGGGATTATCTGTTTTTGGAGTGGGACCTAGTGGGTCTTGCCAGGGTGGAATAGTTTATTTAGTGATGGCCAAAATGTTGGGTTGTTTGTAATGTAGATTGGTATAGTACGTTTCCTTATTCTGTTTGACATGGAGTTCTGCAAGGTTTGTAAGATGTCTAAATTTTTGGAAGGCATTTTGAGTTCTATTTTCATACCAGTTTTTATCATTTTCTTGTTTCCTTTGTCAGCCAAGGTGTGGGTTTGAGCTGTACTCTTTCATAACGTACTGGTGCTAGATTTAAGGCCTGTAAGAATACATAAAGTCTTCTGCAGCAGTATCTAGCAGCATTGTTCTGAGTGCATTCTAGTTGTATTTTTTAGTGTTTCATTGAAAATGTCTTTGTTGAAATTGGTTGCATAACATACTGGTGCTAGATTTAAGGCCTGTAAGAATACATAGTGTTCTGCAGCAGTATCTAGCAGCATTGTTCTGAGTGCATTCTAGTTGCATTTTTTAGTGTTTCATTGAAAATGTCTTTGTTGAAATTGGTTGCATTTCCCATTTGATAATAGATAATGATTATGTATGTTATGGTGAGTTCTAATAGTGTATGTTAGTATGTGGTTACTTATGCTATGAGAGAGGTAGTCTACTTTTTGTCAGTTCTAATGCTGTGTCTCTTTTGAAGTTTTATTGATTCTAGTAGGTGTGGTTATTAATGGTCTAAAGTTGTACAAATTTATGGATTTTGTGTGGGTAGTGGAATTTGAGTTGCCAATCTAGATTTGTCTCAAAGTATTATAGTTTCCTGATTAATTGGGATATCCAATGCAGGATACTTTCAGCAGTATCAATGTTTATTTCCTAGTGGTATATAAATTGCTGTTAATCATACAGTTTTCCTGTTGTTTTTTAGGAGTGTTAGTACATCATTGTTAAATTTGGGTATTTCCTGTGGAAGTAAAGTAATGGTTACGGAATTTTTATAGATGTTTGCTTCACCACCTGCATGTTTATTTTGTCTGTCATGCTTGAGTGAATTGCATCAGGGGGGTGATCTTATCCTTTTATTTCTGTTTCTAACCAGGTTTCAGTAGCTATTACTATATCAGGAGTTATGTGGCAAGATAAGCATGTATGTCATGGATTTATTGCACATAGTTCTTAGGTTCATATTTAGTAAGGCGAGTTTGAATTCAGATTTTTGCTGAGGTATTTTAGTCGACTGTTTTTTTTGGGGGGGGGTTGGAAGTGATGGTTTTATGAGCAGTGGGACCAGGGTTGCGGTGAATATTTCTGCTAATTTTTTTGAACTGATATTTTACAGAGGGAAGAGTGTGGCCAATTATTTGGCCTTGGTTTGATGTTTGATCATAAATTTGAATCCTTAGTTTTAATATTTGTAGAAAAATAAATCAGATGTGGTTTGTAAAGAGAGGGTGTTATGGAGAAACCCTGTATAGATGTTGATTTTCTTTGTGAGGAATGGTTGAAGTCTTAATTATTAGAAGGAGATGGATTTGATAATTGGTGATATATAGGCTAGTAGAGTGAGGAGAAATATTAGGATCATCTTATCTAATGTGGGGTTTATCTTTGTTTTAAATTAGGATTAAAAATGTTGGGAGGATAGTGAGTTGGTTGTAGAGATGTTCTTTTGATAGTTACAGGAGGCAATGATTAAGATAATTTGTGAGAGTGTTGGATGGCAAACTCGCGTGTTACTTTTGGGAGTAATTGTAATGTTTTCCTACTGAAGGGACTATATCGGTGGTGCTGTGGAGGTATAAATTTGGAGTAAGAGGAGTGGGTGGAATTTGGGTCTGGGGGAGCAGAGTAAGCCTGAGTAGTAGTGAGGGTGAATGAAGCTGGCTGAAAACCTGTCAGGGGAGCACAGTGAGTCTGAGCAGTAGTGAGGGTGAATTAATTTTTATTTATTTTTTTATTTTATTTAAAATTTGTTGACTGGACGTGGGTCCATTTTCAGCGGAGGCCCGGGGAGAAAAGCTCCACAGTAAAATAAACAGACAGTAGTTACGTTGGATTACATAGCGATTAACAATTTAACATAGAAATTACTTACAACATATTACAGATGAAGAACATAGTACATCAGTAGACAACTAGAATCTTTATCTGTGAAGTACATAACAGGCATTAACAAATGTAACAATGAGAAGTTTCTGCTATATAATAAGTACTAGGCTTATGAGCATCTGAGCTTGCTATCATCAAGGTAGTTAGTGGAGGTGAAAGAAAGGTGGTAGTTGGATGGGGTGGATGATATTAGAGTGGGAGTTGCAAGGGCATAGCCAGCATGTTTTTAGGTGCGCTTTTAATAAAGTTTTGAAGTTGGTGCATGATGGTACGGCGGTAATTGTGGGTGGGAGTGAGTTCCATAATGTGGCTATGGCGCAAGAGAATAGTGCTTCACCAGCAGAGTTATTGGCTTTAGTGATCTGCAAGTGATTTTTGTTGCTGGATCTTAGTGGTCTGGTGAAGCGGGTTGAAAACCTGTCTAGAGAGAGGAAACAATCTGTGACTTAATATAAGCAGCCACAAATCTGCTGAGAGATAAGTGAAAGGAGCAATGTAGTTTAAAAGGCCTCTGTGCTAGTAGATTAATGTCTTGGTTTGTTGTTGTAGGACACAGTTTTAGTGTGGGAGTTAGTCCAGTATTACTTTGACCTGACTAATGGTGATAACAGTAAAAAGAATTGCAATTGATTGAATGGCTGTGTAATGTAAGGAGGTTCTATGGACTTTTCAAAGTCCAAAAGCCTACCTCAACTCCCACAGACCAGCAAAACAAATGACAACCAAGTTAAAATGATTAACAAACTGCTTACTATCTACAAACTATAAAGGGCTGCTGGGGTCAGTCTCTGTTCTACTAGTGTAGCCAGAACTTGGAATGCAATTATTGTTTTTAACATGTCTATCGCACACCATCGTTTCACACCATTACTAAAAGACTTCCTGTCTGCCTCCTGAATTGTCCAGGGTCCGCCATCTGTGATATAGCCAATGTGTTACATCACTTTTCTTGTACCTCCCTTTAAAACACTAAATCACATGATCTGTTATCCCTTTGTAATACCTCACGTTATTGTACTTCTTAAACTACTGTACCTTTTTATAATTAGCACAACCAAATTACTATTCCATCAGTACTTCTCTATTAACACTTAAGCACGCCATTTTCTTTATCACTCCTTTTCATTTCTAAAATTACTACTACCCATCTTGTACATCGTTCATTTGTCTGTAAAGTCTCAGTACAAGACTTAAAAATGTAATGTTTGTGAATAGCAATACTGTCTATTATGCTGTTCATTCACTAAAACTGCATTCTAAAATTTGTTGTATGCATTAAATATCTCCCTGGGCCTCTGGTGAAAAAGGGCACCTGTGCCCAGTCGGACTTTCCTGGTAAACATGTCAAATACAGTGGATATAAAAAGTGTACACACCCCTGTTAAAATGCAGTTTTTTTTGTGATATAAAAACGAGACCACAATAAATAATTTCAAAACCTTTAATGTGACCTATAACCTGCACAATTCAATTGAAAAACAAACATCTGTTGGGGGAAAAAATTATATAAAAAAAAAGTACAATAAGTTGGTTAGAGAAAAAAGGCTATGGTGTAGGTATACCGGTCCTCCAAAAAATAAATCATACAGTAGCACAGTCAAAGGAGGCAGCAGAACACAGCAGTAAAATTCAAGAATTTAATCCCAGAACAAATAGAAACTGTTTGTTCTACTGTTTGTTCTGGGATTAAATTCTTGAATTTTACTTCTGTGTTCCGCTGCCTCCTTTGACTGTGCTACTGTACAATAAGCTGGTTGCATAAGTGTGCACACCATTAAACTAATACTTTGTTGAAGCACCTTTTGATTTAATTACAGCATTAAGTCGTCTTGTGTACACACCTGCCATCAATTAAAGAGACTGATTAATCTCAAAAGTTCAGCTGTCCTAGTAATATTTTCCTGACATTTATTCAGTTGCATGCTACAACAAAGGCCATGGTTTGCAGAGGGCTTACAAAGCATCAACTTGGATCTACCAGGGCTTGCCCCCTGCAGAAACATTGTAAAAAAGTGTTTTTGTTAGTTTGGTGGTTTTACAGGTGGAGGGGATGTTATTTTCCTATGTGTTGTAGTTATCAACCTTATGATGCAATGTTAGTGTTCTTTGGTTTTGTTTTGAGTTTTTGATGATATGGTCTGTTTTGAAGTAGTCCCATATGTAAGGAATAATTAGTGGAGCATGCACAATATTGCATGATAACTATAAGGATCCATCAGCAGAGGTTAGAAAGAATTGGGAATGGAGAGGGGCTAAGCAATTCACAAAGAAAAAAATGAGGGGGATCTATGTACAGTGGATATAAAAAGTTTACACACCCCTGTTAAAATGCCAGGTTTTTGAGATGTTTTGAAATTATTTATTGTGGTCATTTTTTACTTTTCCCACCTTTAATGTGACCTTTAACCTGTACTATTCAACAAGTCTGTTAGGGGAAAAGTATAAAAAAAAATGTACAATAAGCTGGTTGCATAAGTGTGCACACCCTTAAACTAATTTTGTTGAAGCACCTTTTGATTTAATTACAACATTCAGTGTCCTTGGGTAGGAGTCTGTCATCATGATTTGGCAAAATTTGCCCACTCTTTCTTGCAAAAGCTCTCCAAATCTTTCAGATTGCAATGGCATCTCTTGTGCACAGCACTCTTCAGGTCACCCAACAAATTTTCTATTTGATTTGGGCCTGGGCTCTGGCTGGGCCATTCCAAAACTTTCATTTTCTTCTGGTGAAGCCATTCTTTTGTTGATTTGGATGTATGCTCGGGGTCATTATCTTGCTGAAAGGTGAAACTCCTCATCTTCAGCTTTCTAGCAGATGCCTGAAGGTTTTGGGCAAAAAGTGACTGGTATGTTTGTAACTGTTCATAATTCCCTCCACCTTGACTAAAGCCCCAGTTCCAGCTGAAGAAAAGCAACCCAAAAGCATGATACTGCCACTGCCATGGGGATGGTGTTCTTTTGGTGACGCAAAGTGTTTTTGTGCCAAACGTACCTTTTGGAATTGTGGCCAGAAAGTTCAACCTTCGTCTCATCAGACCAGAACACATTTTCCCGCATGCTTTTGGGAGACCTTGTGTATTGTTTTGCAAATTTAAACCAGGCCTGGATGTTTTTCTGTGTAAGAAAAGGCTTCCGTCTTGCAACCCTATCCCATAGTCCAGACATATGGATAATACGGGATTGTTGTCACATGTAGTACACAACCAGTACTTGCAAGAAATGTCTGCAGCTCCTTCAGTGTTGCTGTAGGTCTCTTGGCGGCCTCCCTGACCAGTTTTTGTATTGTCTTTTCATCAATTTTGGAGGGATGTACAGTTCTTTGCAATGTCACTGTTGTCCCGTATTTTCTCCACTCTTTCATGACTCTCTTCACTGTGTTCTATGGTATATCCAGTGCTGTAGAAATGTTTTGTACCCTTCTTTTGACTGATGTCATTCAGCAATGAAATCTCTTTGATGCTTTGTAAGCTCTCTGCGAACCATAGCGTTTGCTGTAGCAGGCAACTGAGTAAATGTCAGGAAAATCCTACTAGGACAGCTGAACTTTATTTGGGGTTAATCAGAGTCTCATTAATTGATGGCAGGTATGTACCCAAGAAGACTGAATGTTGTAGTTAAATCAAAAGGTGCTTCAACAAAGTATTAGTTTAAGGGTGTGCACACTTATGCAACCAGCTTATTGTACGTTTTTTATTTTTATATATTTTTCCCCTAACAGATTTGTTTGTTTTTCAATTGAATTGTACAGGTTATATGTCACGTTAAAAGTGGGAAAAGTTTTGAAATGATTTATTGTGGTCTAATTTTTTTTATACAGTTCTTCCTCTAAATCGTGCACGCTGATTGGCCAGCCCAACCAGCGTGCCCATTGTAAATCCCTCAGTATACTAACGGAAAAAGGTCCGGTCGCCCGGACTTTTTCCGTTAGTATAAAACACTGTCTCGCTATGTTAAAAAAGTTTAACATAGCGATACAGGTTTAAAAAAAGCAAAGCAGATCTCCGTTGCTTTTTTTAAAGCTGTCTCGCTATGTTAAACTCCTTTAACATAGCGACACAGTGTGTAAAAAGCAACGGAGATCTTGCGATCTCCGTTGCTTTTAACCTGTCTCGCTATATAAATGGGTTTAACATGGCGAGACAGCTTTAAAATAAGTAACGGAGATCTCCGTTGCTTATTTTAAAGCTGTCTCACTATGTTAAACCCATTTAACATATCGAAACAATAAAAAAAAAACGAAGGTCTTGCGTTCTCCGTTGCTTTTGCCCACAGCTCTGATGTACTGTGTAGGCATGCGCAGTACATCAGAACTGCCGCGGAATACCAGACAGCTGCAGAAGGGCAGCAAAGAGGCATTATACAATGCCATTATTTAAGAAAAGTATTTATTTATTTTCTTAAATAATGTAATTGTATAATAGCAATAACCCACTTCTGGGTGTGGGTAATGCGGGATTTAACCACGGTTGTCTTTGTTTGGTCCTTCGGGCTTCGCCCTCGGGACCAAACCACGCCAACCGTGGTTAAATCCCGCATTACCCACTCCCAGGCGTGGGTTATTGCTATAATATATCACAGAAACCTGGCATTTTAACAAGTGTGTGTATACCATATATATCCACTGTATGTCTCTCAAGTAAGGTTTAGGATCTTTGCTTGGAAGTGTTTACATGGGTATTTTTATAGTCCAAGTAGACTACAAAGAATTTTTCTTCAGGTAGATAGCAAGTGTTGGAGGTGTGATAGGGAAAAAATAGGTAATTGAACGTATCTTCTCTGAGTGTAATGAGTTGACAGACTTTGACAGAGCAGTCTGCATGGAATCTTTAGAGATATGGGTTGGGCAAATTGGTGTAACTAAGGACATTTTTTTTTTTTTTTTTTTTTAGCTGTGATACAGACTGAATTACCTAGACGTAGTAAGGCCTTGCTGGGGCTAATTATGGTAGCTGCCAAAAAAACAGTTATTAGAAAATGGACATCAGTCTAAACCTGCTTTGGTAGAAGTAGTGAATATAGGTAGAGAGAAAATAACTGGAATTGGAATCTTTAGAAAAGTGCAGGAACAAATTACATAGAAAAAAATGGAAACTGTGAGAGAAATACATGCAAGAGGAGGAACAAGGTTTGAAAGAAGGCAGGATTTGAATGAGTTATGTAATGTGTGACGGTGACTGGGTAGAGTACAAGTAATGTATAATGTTTGCAACTAAAATTATGTAAATATGATTTGTGATGTATGTTTGCAACTAAGATTGTCAGTATGTTTTTTCATTTTGTATAAATGTGTGGTTGTCTCTGTCATGCATGATTTTAATAAAGACGATTCTTGTTTAAAAAAGAACATTTGGAGGGCAGAGTCTTTCTTTCAAAAGTGTATCTAGATGAGTAGTTTCAGGATGCTTTTGACAGAAGCATGTACAATTATAGGCATCCCTCTTGCCTCACATTTTCTAACCCTTACTATTACTTTTAACCCAACATTATCTCTCAAAGTTTAATGGTTAATATATTGTATTGAATAAGTACATGCTTTTATGCAACATATACACTAAAATCTTAGTTTATGCCAGGCAACTTACAATGTGTACAGCAACTGAAAACTCATTACTTTTACTCCATGTGTGGCTGTGTTAGTGTACATACTCATAAATTTATCAAACTTATTGTGTTTAACCAAATCTAACTTTTTTAAGTTTCAGTGCATGTATGTATATCTCTTGTGACTTTATCTTAATTGATTTGATCTACACCACTGTTACTGTTCATGCATATTGTTGAGGAGCTTTTAACCCCCTTAGCTTGGGCTGAAAATAGGTTTGGTCCACTAATGTGTTCTAAATAGAGTAAAAAGGAATAGCCACTATACTTTTATTGAAAACCAAAACTCTCAGATCCTTAAATGCACGTCTTCAGTTTGACTTATTGAAGTGTTTATTGTACACTGTTAAAACAGAAAAAGCTCCACAGTAATTGCTAGTTACATTTCACGTGTTACAAAAGACATGGTTCATACAGCTAATTAAACATTTACAGATAAGCTCCATGATATTTGCAATTGGTTTGTCACAATGTTATAAAAATTAAAAGACATAATTCAGTACAGAAATTTCAACATTTACATAAATTGAATATTTTTGTTATAAACTCAATTGTAGGTTTAACACTTCAAAATATATAGCTACTAGCCAGTAGATTAGGAAAATATTATGCATGGGGAGGGTAAGAGTATATTTGAGATTGGAGAGTATAGTATAATAGATATTAGAGAGAAAATTATTTTTTAGTAGGGGAGGGATTGTTTTGGGTGGGATGAAGTAATAGTAGTGGTAGTTGGATGAGTCAGTACAAGGTGGAATGTGGGGGGGGGGTTAAGTTGGAGCATGGCAAGGGCATTCCTATTTGGAAGAAAGATGAGAGAGTAGCTGAGATTTGAAATTTGTATGGTTAGGTAGGTTGCATAGGTGTGTGGGGAGAGAGTTCCACTGTTTAGCTAAGGAGTGGGACAGCAGTAGATTGCCAGGAGGTCGTGCAGGTTTGTGGACTTGAAGGATATTTTGGTTTTTGGATCTGAGTGAGTGGTTGGGAATGTAAGGTTTTAAGGAACTAGTGAGAGCTGGGCAGTTGGCAGGTTTAAAGATGAGATTGTGGGGAATGGTGAGTTGTAGGTAACTGAGGTAGTTCAAGCCAGTTGAGGGTGAGGAGGGAGTGGTAATGGTGGGATGAGTTTTGAATTGGTTGCAGGTTTGGAGATCTTGTGGTAGTAGGATTCAAGTTTGGACCGAAGACCGAGATTGGTGAAAAGAGAGGCATCCTACATAAGGGAGGGGAGTAGGAAGGTGGATGTATGAGTTTGATGGGTGGAGGGGCTTAGGAAGCGGTTGTGCCTGTAGAGGAGAGACCTAACCTTTGGTGGATTTTCTTGATTGTGGAGTGGATGTGGGTGTCAAATTTTAGTTCTTCATCAATCCAATGCCAAGAAGCTTGGTGTTGGGAACAATTTCAAGGAGGGTGTTGATTTGGCTGTGTATGGTGAATGTGGATTTGTCAGTGGAGTTTTTGGTAGGGGAAAAACATTAGTTTAGTTTTATTTGCATTTAGTACCAGATGGTTAGACTGCATCAAGGTTTCTGTTTTGGAAAAGGCTAGTTGGGTTTTTGCTAGGAGCTCTGAGGGGGAGAAGGCTGAGCAGATGATTGCTAAGTCATCTGCATATTGGATGATGAGTCTGGAGTGGATTGAGTCTGGGGTGAATTGATGAAAGTTGTTAATGAATAGGTTGAAAAGAGGGCCAAGAACAGAACCTTGTGGGACACCTGTGGGTGTGGGAAGGAAGGGGGAGGTTGAAGTTTTTCATTGGACAGCTTGTTGGCAGTTGGACAAGTAGCTGGAAAACAAGGCGATGGTGGTGGGGGAGAGGTGTAGGGTGGAGAGTTGGGATACAAGTAGGGTGTACGAGATGGGCCTTTGACAGCTGTAGGAATAGTGTGGATACGAACATGCCTGAGTCGCGTTCGAGGTTTATGGTTTCAAGAAAGGAAAGAAGGGCAGTCATGATGGTGTGGCCAGGGAGGAAGCCATGTTGGATAGAGGAGAGGAGATTGTTTAATGTTAGGTGTGCCATGAGTTGTAGTTGTATTGTTTTCTCTAGTATTTTAGATAGAGGGGAAAGGATGGCAATGGGCCTGAAGTTGGGGGTATCAGTATTTTTGCCACCTTTGTGGGAGAGGGATGATGTAAGCATGGCGCCAGATAGAAGGGATGAATGATTCTTGTATGGTTCGGTTTATAAGAATAGAGATGGGATAGGCAATGCTGTCAGCAGATTGTTTGAGGAAGGTGGGTGGAAGGTTGGTGAATGCATTGCGACAGGGTTTGAGGAGGAGTCTTTTTATAGTGCTTGTGGGGATGGCTTGAGGCAGAAGGATGTGGAGGAAGATTGGTGATTGGGGTGGTGGTTGGGGCAGGAGGGGGGTTGGGAAGGAGGCTGATAGTTTAGCTATGCAGTGTATGAAGAATGAGTTAAACTGGCTGGTTGTTTCAAGGTTGGAGAGGTTTGGGGTCTGAGCAGAGGTTTTCTTTGATGCCTGATGCAGCATGGATGAGATGGAGTCCCAGAATTTTTTGGGATTTGCTGAGTGCAAGGATTGGAGTTGGGCCGTCTGTGTTTTTGTGTGTGGAGTTTCGTAGTTGCTTATACTGTAGGAGGGTGTTAATGTTTTTTATGTTTTTGATAGTTTCCATTTTTTTGTCCCTTTGGTGCAAGGCTAGTTTAGTATATTTTGATAACCATGGTCAGGGATTGGTTTTGATGAGTTTGGTTTGGGGGGGGGTGCTTGCTGATTGAGAAGGGTTAGGGATGAGTGGTTAAAGTAGGAAACAGCATAATCTAGAGGAAGGGTTTTTAGAGGAGACCAGTCAGTATGCTTTAAGCATTCGGAGAAAGTTAGAGGGTTGAAAGAGGAGGGGTTGCGGGTTTGGATGTAGTGGTGGTGGTGTTTATGCAGTGGAGATGGGAAATGTTCGGCGAAGGCTGGTAGGAGATCGCTGAGAGGATCAGGTAATGTTCCGGCTTTGGTGAGTTGTTGGGATCCAGTCTTTATTTGGTCTGGTTGGAGATCATATTAGTTGGGAGAAGTTGTACAGGTTGATTGTGTGGGTAGGGGCTTCAGAGTTAACAGTATTCCAGTTGATGTTGGTATCCCCGAATATATAGGTTTCACTTTTTATATTGGAGGAGAACCAGGATGTGAGGTTTTCAAGAGTTTTGATATCACCAGGGGGAATATAGAGGGCAGTGATACAAATGGACTTGTGGTTGTTTATTTTTAGTAAACCTGTTATAATTTCAGCATTGGCAAAGGTTGGTATTTTATTGGAGTAGGGAGTTATGGTATGGGAGGTGGAGTAGATAATTGCTACTCCACCTCCTTTTTTGTGGGCTCTGTCGTGAATGTTTTGGAAACCTGGTAGTAGGATTTCACTATCTTTTATATAGGTTTTCAGATAGGTTTCAGAAACAGTGGTAATGTCTGGGTGGTTATGGGAGAGCCAGGCATGGAGTTGAGGGATTTTGTTTTTAGGCTTTGTGCATTGTGTTGTAAGGCGAATGGACTTTGAGTTTCTGGGTTGAGTGGAGGGTTTGGTGAGATTGATGTTAGAGATGGGTCCGGGGTTGGGGTGGATGTCACCGGCTAGTGAGAGAGAACTGTGGTGGAGTAGAAGAGTGAGGCAGTGTGTTGGGCAAGGGTAGCTTGGGTTGTGTGGGAGTAGTGATTTTCTCGTATGACATTTTAAGAGGGGGGTACAGGGGGGTTGGGTTGAGAGCAGTTTTGGTTTGAAGAAATAGATTGGATTAGAGGTAGAGTTCAGGTGAAATGGATGAGTAGGATGGGAAGTGAGGTTGATGGTAAGATGTAGTGGAGTGTGTGTGAGTTATGACAAGGGTTGGGTAAAAGTGTGAGATACGCAAGAGAAGAGAGATTAGTAGGGCAAATGGGGGTTATAGTGAGAGATGTTATGTAGAGCATTGTAAGTGGGGTGGATGTTTGGGGTGATGTAGATCTACAGGTGGGTGGGGTTTGGCTTAGATGTGTTGGGATTGGAGGGGTAATGGGTGGGGAGGAGTCAGGGGTATATAAAAGTACAAGTACTGTACGTTTTACTATACTATACTGAAATTAAAGCACTCCAGTTTGAAAGTAGCAAGTGTCTGGTTTGTTAAAGAAATTAAGTCACAAGCACCAAAAATGTGAAGCAGTTCTCACAGGCATAAACAGATGTAGAGACATTCTTAAATATTTCAGTGTTCGCATCTTGTCAACACAGGGAATGCATACTAAATTAACACTTCCAAAATGTAGAACTGAATTGCCAGGCTGTAAAAATATTATAAAATATAAATAGCAGAAGTAGGAAATACTGCACTTGAACTAGCTACATGCTTGACATGTTTTAGGGCGGTGACTTTCCAAACCTAGCGAATTATTGAAAGTAGTGGCATGTAAGCATAACAGAGCAAGACACTACTAACCTTAGATTACATAAACAAAACTCTCTGTCAAACTGATTTGTTGAAAGTGATTTGCAAGTAACCTTTATTCTAGATGATTTTATCACCACTACTAGACACAAGAAAAAGCCTGCTGCATTAAAAGAAAAATACTCTCTCATCTGGATCTGAGAGTTTCATAGCCATATTTCGAAACACTAAATTGACAAGACAGAGGCAGGTTTCCATATGAATCATTATATTGGTAAAAGGTCTTCAAGTTGTCAGAACTGTGATTAGAAGTCACTTGATAAAACACTTAAAAAATCTGATGGCATCCCTAGAAACAGAGTTCCATACAAAGTGCTTTGTTGTCTAAAAGTCTTCAAGTAATTTAAAAACTGATTAGAGGTCTTCAGTTCATAGGTGTGTACTAGGCTAATGGCCCTGGAGCCTTTGCAAACCTAGCCCAAAAATAATTGCCCAGGCACTGTGCCACCCAATGTTAGTTCAGTGCACATATCCAGTGGGGCAACTGAAATGATCCCTGGAGTAAACTTTGTTATCCATCCACTCGTCAAGATTTCTTTTGAAGAGGGCCAGCGAGATGCTTGACATGAACGGGAAGCTTATTCCAGAGTATGGGGCAGTCTTTGGGAGATGAACCTGTCCCTCCAGCAAATTCTGTTAATTGTGGTAATGAGGTTGTGATCTCTGGAGCGTGTGGCATGGGGGGATTGAGATTTCTTTAGGTGTAGCATTTCAAGTAGGACTGGGTCGGGCATGGCTTTGTAAGTCAAGCAGAGATCACCTCTAAGTAGATAAGAGACTGAGAGCATCTGAAGTTTCTTGAGTCTTTGTTTGTAGGACATGTGTTTAAGGCCTAGGATCCTTTTTGTCAGGTAATTTTGGCCTCTCCAGCTGTTGTAGGTGTCTGGTCAGGTACATACCAAATGGGATGTTATACTCTATTGGTCTAATGAGGGGTGAGTAGAGAGGGATGATGACTTTGGTTATAAGATGTGCCATGTAGAAGGACTTTTTGACCACAGTGGCAATGTGATAGTTGAAGGTGAGGTGGCTGTCTGTCTGGGTGCCCAGATCTCTTATGGCCCCTTCAGTGTTCAGTGGGCTCCCATCATAGGTAGGGTACTAGGCTATCTGCCCAAAGGCATTTATAAGCCTAGCCAGAATGTGTTGGCTTTCGCCTCCCTTTTAGATTAGTTTCCTGGGCCTCTGTCCAGCAGGGCCACTGATGTGAACCCAGGTGTATATTTACGATTTCGCATCCACTCGTCAAAGATTTCTCTTGAAGAGAGTCCGTGAGGGGCTTTGCCTAACATAGATTGGGATTCTTTTCCAGAGTGAGGGAAGTCTCTGGGACAGGAATCTATCCCTCCAGCATGTCCTATTTATTGTACTGAGGTTTAAATCCCTAGAGCATGTGGCTCTAAGAGATTTGGTTTTCCTTAGGTGGAGCGTGTCCATTAATTCAGGGTTTGACATGGCCTTGTACGCAAGGCAGAGGTCTCCTCTGAGGAGGTGGTAAGCAACCGAGTAAAGATGGAGTTTCTTTAGCCGGGCTGCATAGGGCATTTGTTTGAGGCCCATGGTCCTCTTGGTGAGGCACTTTTGCAGTCTTTCCAGCTGTTGCAGGTGTCGAGTAAGGTACATCCCAAATGGGGCATTGTACTCTATTATGGGCTTGATGAGCGATGAGTAGAGGGGCAAAATAACCTCTCTTGATCTAGATGCAAACCCTTTTGTGATTAGGTGGGCTACATAGAAGGATTTTCTAACCACTTTGGCAATGTGGTTATCAAAGGAGAGGTTGCTATCTACTTGGGTCCCCAAGTCCCTAATTACATCTTCCATACTTAGTGGATTACCTCCTATGTGATAGTTTGTGGGCACTTTATTTTTCCGAAAGGGGATGACTATGCACTTTTTGGCATTTTAGCTTAAGGCCATGATTCTGACACCAGGTATTCATCTCCATGAGACCCTTCTGGAGAATGTCTGTCTGTGTCAGCCAGGGAGTCGATTATGGCCCCCAGTTTGCAATCATCTGCAAACTTGGTCAGCCATAGTCGTCCTGTGTTTGTCTGTACCTCAGAGAAGTATATATCAAACAGGAGGGGTCCCAGGACTGAGCCCTGAGGGACTCCACTTGTAACCGGTTTAGAGTCGGACATAGCACCTGCAACTCTGACCATGTGAGTTCTATCCATGAGCCAGTTTGCAACCCATCTCGTGACATAGGGGTTAATGTTCAAGCTGGTGAGCTTTTCTATAATGCCAGAATAGGGAATGGTGTCGAAAGCCTTTGTGAGGTCCAGGTAGGCTGTGTAGACTACCTTTCCTTCATCTATGGCCTTGGTAACTGTTTCAAAGAAATCAACCAGGTTTAGGAGGCATGATCTGCCTTTAACAAAGCCGAATTGGGTAGGGTCCAGTGTCTGGAGGTTCCCAATGTCTTTGTTAATGAGTTCCATGATGATGCACTCCATGGCTTTGCAGACCAAGCTAGTCAGGCTTATAGGGCTATAGTTCCTGGGATCCGTTGTTGCACCACCTTTTTGAAGCGGGATAACTGTTGCTGTACGCCATTCTTTGGGGTACATAGCCTGTGGTGAGGCTGAGCTTGAACAGTGAGTTTAGGTAAGGGGTTAGTTCATTTTGGTGCTCATGTAGGACGCACCCTGGGATGCCATCAACATGGTAATTCGTGAGAACTGAGTTTTTTACAAAAGGGGATAATGCATTAAGCTTCAGGCCTTGGTTCTACCAGTCACTGATTTCAGAGAGCCCCTTTTGTAGGATGTCTGCATTGCTTGGGGAGTTGATAATGATTCCTAGCCTGCAGTCATCAGCGAACTTGGTCAGTCAGAGTTTTCTGTATTGGGCTGGACTTCTGAGAAGTAGATGCCAAACAGGAGAGAGCCCAGGATCGAACCCTGTGGGACTCCACTATTGATTGATCGACAATCTGAGCCAATTTGCAACCCACCTAGTGAGGTAAGGATTGATGCCTAGTTTGGTGAGTTTATCAATGATACCTGAGTGGGGAATGGTATCAAAGGCCTTGGCCAGGCCAAGGTAGGCTGTATGCACTGCCTTACCCTCATCCACAGCCTTGGTGACTGCCTCAAAGAAGTCAACCAGGTTCAGAAGGCAGGATCTCCCCTGGAGAAAGCCATACTATGTGGGGCAAGAGTTTAGAGAGTGCATATATCTTTGTTAAGCAGGTCCATGATGATGCACTCCATAGCTTGCATGCCAGACTAGTCAGGCTAATGGGGCGATAATTCCTAGGGTCTGTAGTTGCTCCCCCTTTATGGAGCGGGATGACTGTAGCATTGCGCTATTCGTTAGGGACATAGCCTGAGGTAAAGGCTGTGGATTGAACAGAGCACACAGATGTGGTGCCAGTTCATTTTGTAGCTCATGTAGGATGCAGCCAGGGATGTTATCAGGTCCCATGGATGCTGTATTCTTGACTTTGGACAATGCAGCTTTTACCTGTGCCGCAGAAATGGTCGGTACCAGGCTTCCTTCTGGTATTGTGGTAGGGCACTTGGGGGGGGGGGTAAAGTTGCCACTGAATCTGTCGGCCAGTATGTTGGCTCTGTTATAGTAGGTGCCGTTGTGCAATAACTCAGAGCAAATCTCGATATTGCCTGTGAGGTTTTTTGATATAGCTATAGAAGGCTTTGTGGTTGTTTTTTGGTGTCAGCCACAATTCTGCCTTCATAGCTGGCTTTAGAGGATTTGATAAGGGATCTCAGCTTTTTTGTTGAGACTGATGAGGGAGATTTTCCAGTCTTGTGACTTCATTTTGTTCTGCAACAGTTTTTTCCTTCTCTTGGAGAGTTTGATGGCTGGGGACCCACCAGATTGGCTTTTTTTTTTTTTTTTGAGGAGAGCGTCTTAGTTCTGTTTGGTATGGCAAGGTCCATGCATTTGTGTACATGCTCATACAGTGCATTGGTGTATGATTCGGCAGTCATGCAGTTATTTTCCATTGGCATGGATGCCGAGAAGTTAGCCACCTCTGTTTTTAGGAGCCCGACGGCTTTAGAGAAGTTTTTCTGTGTGGTTCACCCTAGCATGGAGTTTAGGCGAAATAGATTTCCATGGTGATCAGTATGTGGTCAGATTTAACAAGGGAGGAATTTGGCTATAGGTGTGGAGCAATGGTCTCCCAGGTTGGCGATAACCAGGTTGAGGATGTCGCTTCCTCTAGTGGGGGTCAAAATGAGCTTGTCCAGGGCATTGGAATTGATGAATTCCAGAAAGAGTTGGGCCTATACATTGGCACTTGAATAGTGTTCCCAGTTAATGGAAGGATAGTTGAAGTCAACCAGTATGAGAGTATTGAGATGGACCTTGATAGATTCCAGGGTCCTTAGGAAGTTAGGAGTGAGAGTCTGAGGACATGTTTGGGGTTCTGTAGTAACTTGAAAATTTAATGTTACTCTGTTACACCAGTAGGTAATTAGATGTTACAGTAAGTTCTTATCAAATGGGTTATTCAGCTACGTAGTACAGTGCCAGTAATCTGAAACTTCTCCTTGCTGTTGCACACACAAATCAAGAGGTGATTACAGCAAGTACTGAAACAGAATTATTAATCTGTAAAGGTAATAAGTTAAGGTGGCAGGATAAGGTGGTGACCCAGTCTTTGCAAGGATATCTAACACATCCAAACTTAAACACACAGGTGTATTGGTAACAGGTTTAAGAAATAGCTGAATACTTGGGATAGGCAGCCACCTGCCACCATCCTGCTAGTAGAAAACCCACCGTGGAAGTATAAATTATATTTTCAGGTGGGCAACATAAACATAATAAACCAGCCTAGCAGCTCTGTAGTGCTGAGGAATAAAGGCCTGATGAGACCCGCATAACCCATGATCATCTGTGTTGAAGCTGGTGAGGGAAGCTGGAAATGAGCAACCAATAACAGCTTCTCCATTCTGGGAGGATGAAAGCTCAAAGCTCTCCAGTCCAGTCTGAGGGAGTAGATGCGTTACATACAGCAGTGTGGTTTGAAGTATGGTGGCTCCTGTCTAGCCATTCATGGTAGCCTGTGTGGGCATGTTTAGGCATGAACATACACTGAGGGAATGCACTGTAGGCTCATACTGATACCTAATGTACAAACACATACAGGTGTCTGGGTGGGAGGCTAAAGCTCTGCATTTTTGAATGCTGTGACTTCAGGGGAGGGGTTGCCAGTTCCTCAACCTGGGGATAGGTGGAGTCCTCCCATAAGTGTGGGAGGCTTCTGTCTTGGGGGGGGGTGAAGCCATACCCTCAGGTCACTTAAACAAGCCCACTCTGTAATTTGAAGACCCGTTGAAAGACCAGAGATCCAGGACAGGACCAAGTGACCTCCGTGGCTGCCTGGATGACTGTCTTCCATCATCAGTCTCTAAATGAATGGACTGTAGACCTATGGGAACTGATGCATGTTGGACCATAGAAGAAAATAGAATTAAGACTTATCTCCTTGCTTCCTGCTTTTCCCCATTTGCATATATACACAATACTTACTTCACTGTTACCAAAGCACCATAATTTAAACATCTGGTGCTACTAAATGTTTCCCTCAAAAAATCTTTTTGTATTTAATTATGGTAGAGCACTGATTCCCTTGTACCTTTTCAGACTCTGCCCAGGATCACTGCCTGGTCAAGTGACTTGCTGAGCATTACACAGTAGACATAGCGACTGAAGGGATTACACCTTGGACTCGCAGGAAGCAGCTGGTTAATAGTTCTTAGTCATCTGTTAACCGCCAGACATGGATGATGATTTTGCTAAAGTATTGCATGTTAATGCCATAATTAAATGGTTGACTGATTTGTATAAATTTTAATATTATAACAATTTCATCTTTCATTTGGTAGTAGTATCTGATATGACTTTAAAAGTGAGTGAAATCGTACCTTGTTCCATCTGAAAGTGTCTTGCATTTTTGTTTTCTATTTGGTTTGTTTTTGGTTCATCAATGGAAAGTACCCAAATGTGAATAAAAATGCACTGCACTGGACATACCCCCCCAAAAAAAAAAAAATAATTTGATCCCTTTTGTCAAGTAATGTCAGTATGATTAATATCCCATATACAAGAAGGCAGTTTGCAGTTATGGCATTTGCCACATTTGCGTTAGAACAAATTGCATCATATGTAGAATGCACAGGCATTTCAGAAACACTTGTTCCACTTTAAAGCGAATAGGTTCATAGGTGTGTACTAGGCTAATGGCCCTAGAGCCTATATACATCTAGCCCAAGAAGATTCTGTGGCATCATGCCACCCAAAATTTTGAGTTTGAAGGCCAGAGCTTGTTGCAGCACTCACTTTGAAGAATGGTTATGTTTTGTGAACGTATTTCTTATTTTGCTTAAGTTGGTGTTATAAGTAATGTTAAATGTTATGGCTAGGAAACGTAAAAGATGTTTGCTTTTACACTTGTCTGTCATTGTGTCATCCCAGGCAATCAAGGATAACATTTGTATTTCAGTTTTAGACCACATTTGTGCAGTAGCATCTGTTAAACTTCCAAAAAGTATTGTTTTGCTTTTAACTGTTCATTTTCAAATGCAGCAATTTTCAAAAATAAATCCTTAATGTGTTTTAGAGCAGCTTAAAATGATAGTGGTTTGGCTTAGCACAGTTCCCATTCTACATTTTTTTATATTCTAATCTCTAAATCATTCCAAAAACTAACTTTATTAATATTTTCATTAAAAATAAAAGCCTTCAGTACTGTTTTATTTTAATTTGCAGTTGGTGTCCAAAAAATTCCAACTGGTCAGAAAGCCCTGTAGAGAAAAGCTCGACAACACTGCAATGATAACAGTGAGAATAAATCATTTAATTCAGTAAAATCAATTGCAGGTGTTTATAACCTAGATCAAATACAATATATCTGAGGAAAAGTATATGGGTCAAAGAGAAAAACAGGTAAGTGGTGAGCGATGAAAGGTGAGAGAAGTTGAGAATAGCTAACAGAATGTATAAGTGAGATAAAGAAGGAAGGAGAAAGAAATGATTGGAAATAAGAAAGGAGGAGGATAAAGCAGGTGTAATTTATCCTTTAGGGGAGCAGTGCTTACATATTGACTTGTCAAATGGGTGAAATCTAAGCAAGAATTTAAAATGAGAGGCATTTCTAGTTTCACTAAGTGAGAGTGGGTGATGCTTTCATAATTTGAATACAGTGAGCGAATAAAATGCATCACCATGGAATTATGGGAGGGAGTAATTGCAGTGAGGAATTTGTTAGTGGATACCAGGACATGAGGGGCAAGTGAGGGAACAGGTGTCTGAATTGTGCTATATTTTCGGTGCCAGTTTTGGTTGGTTGAGTTTAAGGGTATTGGGGAATTTTGAGTTATTTATTTTTGAGAGCAGTATGATGGCGAGTGTTTGTCAGTAGTTTCATAATACTAACGGCTGCCAAAATAAAGGCTACATGAATTGACATCCCTTTTATGAAACAGTTAAGTGCAATAAATGTCATTATTTGTTCATCAGAATCCAACACGTTAGTACAATCCATAATGATTTTTGAATATGCCTGAGCAAATCTGTAAGTCAGAAGTAGAAATGCTTGTGTGGAATCAGTGTATATATACATTATATAAATTTATAAATTTGTGTGTGTGTGTGTGTATATATACATATATATATATATATATATATATATATATATATATATATATATATATAAAATGAGTCACAGGGCTTTTTTTGTTGTCTTTAAACGCATTCCACTTCTTGTGTTTTAACCAACTACCTTGTCTCTAATCTTTGTATTATTGTACGATTTTTTGCATTTTAAATCTTTTATTTATACTTTCTGTAATTTTTGTGTGTATTTGTACAACATGGAGCTTTTCTCCCCGGGCCTCCAGCTCACTCGGAGACTCCTGTGGGGGTGGGGATTATATGTAGTCACTTTTTAGATCTTCCCAAACATATATGTTTAAAACAGATATTTATATGGAAATATATATACACACACCTCACAAGCTAGTGAATACTTTGTTGTATTCAAAGGGACTTCGATGTCAAATGTAATGAAACCGTTTTCTTTCTCAAGTGTTTATGTATTAAATTATCTCTCCTTGCATCAGTCGCCCTTCCTCTCTCATATTCCCTCCCTTGCCCTCTTTTTTTTTTTTTTATTTCTACATGGTATATTCAATCTGTTTGGACCACCTTGGATGAAGTTGAAAATGAGCAGTAATTAAAAAAAAATTAAATAAAATGAATCTGTTGGGTGGACAGAAAAATGATTAGTGTACTGGCTGTGACTCATCAGGACATGAGAAAGATGCCTTAGAGTAAGCATGTGCATATCAAAAGGCAAGTAGAGGGGGAAAGCACCCTGTGGAGGTGACATATTGATGAACAAACATGAGCTGTCAGGATTCAAATTGAAATTCATGTCTGTGGAGGTATTTGATGTAAGTAAGATTACAAGAGAACACAGCAACTTTTTTTCTGAAGTGCAGGGTTGACATCACTTTACTTCAACAGGAAACGCAACATTCGTATGTCTCTGACTTCAAAAATCATAATGTGTGGGGGCAATTGAATAATGACAGTGTGTATTTTCCATAGGAAGGGAGAGGCATTGTAAGGGAATGTCAGTGATTCCTTCTGAAAGGCAGCTGTAGGCATTGGGACTCCTGTGTAAATGTGTATCCTTGATTTTTGAGAGAAACAATGGAAGAACCGGTTTGACAAAAGGTAATGGGTTGGCAGTTATCTCGCAGGTAGCTGTGACCCCCCCCCCCCCCCCGCGGTGTCTTATTTGTGCTATCTGGGTCATGTGGAAGAGAAAAACATGTATTTTGCTCAGGTGTAGATTTAAAATGCAAAAACATTGTTCTACCTGTGAAATATGTGGATATGTACTTAGACCATCATTCAGCATATGAACATGTCAAATTCATTAACAGCTGTATCTTTACAAGTTATATGCATATCATGTTTTGTATCTTTTTCTACCTCTACACTCTCTCCCCACTACTAACATACAGTACCCTCCCTCAACACATACCTCACCTGAGGTTACAAGCATACTTTTACACATCTATCCCTACTATCCATTCTATCACACACTACTCTTCTCTGTTTGTAGTATCCTATGCCTTTAACAATATAATCTGTTACCACTTTTCATCTCCTCTAGAATATCAGTAATCGTTATGATACTCAATTATGTAAATGCTGCATCTTCCTATTATCAGGTTTTCCATATAATTTATGCTTGCATACTATGATGTTAATATGCATATTGAGTTTTTATTACGGCAAACTGTGTTTTTCAAAAATTTGTGCTGTAATGTTATGACTAGTTTTTCCTGCTGTTAACCATGTGCATCTGGAGCTTTTCTCCCCAGCTGTCTGCTGAAAATGGGTACCTCATGACCCAGTCAGACTTTCATACTAAACAAATACCAAATAAGTTTCCAAAACACAACCACAGTCTGTGCTGGCTGCTGAATTGTCATACAGCAAAGGAAAGGAATGCACAGCTTTCATAACATGTCATGTGTGGATTGCCTCAAATGTCCTATCACTTTACTTGGTCCCCTGCAGAATGTTGATGGGTGATCTGTCTATCATACTAATACATCCCTGGATCCTGCTCTGATGGACCAGTTTCATATTTACAAAAGAAATGGTCTGCAGATCTAGTAGTTGTAATACTAACTTTGCTTGGAACATTAACTGGATATGTTGGAGGGAGAGGTGTGTGCCTTGAAGAGCACCCTCTTCTCTGAAACGTGCTTCCCATCCATGTGAATCAGAGTTTTTCCTTGGTCCTTTTCAAGCGTAATTTAGATCTGTGGATGGAGAGAGAGTTGGCATTGTTATAAATGTGCATCTTTACCATCTTTACCTCTGCAGGAAAAGTGTTTAGCCTTTGGTTCTACTACTGGTGGAGATTGGTACACTGGGAAAAAGACTTCCTGATGATTTGGGTCTGTAATTGCAGCTACCAAGCTGGAAGACCCCATGTCAAACCATCCCTATTGCCGTTTGATACCCTCTGTGTACCTGTGATCATCCACTGTCTTTTCCTTTTGTGTGTATACCATCCCTGCCTGTGTTTCTATTCTGCCTGGCCCTCTTCCCTTCCCCTATCCCCAACCATTCCTCAGTACCTTCTCCCATTACTTTTTTTTTATTAGAAAACGTACAGAAAAGGCTCTTTCCACACCAGATAAAATGTATGACAGATGAGTAGAAGGAAGGATACCTTGTGGTTACTCTTCAGTGTTCATCTCTGCTTGATCTTCTCCCTGTTCTTACTTTTATATCAACCTACACAGACGTTGGTCTTTCTCTGACCACTGTGCAGTTATTCTGATGCCATATGGGAACTAGCAGCAGCTAAACATCATCTTGTTGCACATGTGAGCACGCATCGACTAGGCCATTCTAGCTTGCCTTCCCTGTGAATGTTTTCGCATCAGCCATCTGTGCTACTCTAACACTTTAAAACTGGATCTGAATATGTTCTGAGAGTTTACATTATATGTGGAATTGGTGATATAGTTAAAAGCTAATGAACATAGGAAATCTTCTTCCAAGAATGGAGCAGGTCCTCATAGCTGCAAAAGAGTCAGCAGTGGATATCAAGGAGTACAGGGCCATGTTTTGCAGAACATGAAAGTTGAGTAAGATATTAGTGGAGAGAATACTATTTATCCTAATGTCAGTCCGTCCCCAGATAAAGACAAAAGGCAGTGGTAAAATGTATTTGAAGCAAGGGTGTCGCTAAACTTTCTCTGAGTACTCAAATGAGTACATATTTTTCTCAGCATCTCTTACAAAATGTATGTTTCAAAGAGTAGCTTCAGACATCCGCATTTGCAGGAAGCTAGGGGAGGCCTGCATAAGCAGTGTGCTAGGCAAACATTGTGCCTTTGGTAACTGAAATTTGGTTTGGAAGACTGGCTCACAGGAAGTAGTTTATCAACTAATTACAAAACTTTGTAGGTTTTTTTTTTTGCAAGAACAGACAAGTTTTCAAAGGAGCTATTTTTTACTTTCCCAAATATAAATACCTGTGAGAGAAGCAATCAAAAAACTTTATTTTTGCTGTACATACAAGCAAGAGGCACTATCAGAATGAAGGGGGCCCACTCAGTCTATCTATTCACTTTGTTTTATATGTAATGCTCTTTCCCTAGTATCCTGACTCCCATACAGCTATGCCAGGCAGTCTTAAAACACCAACTCTTAGCTTTTACAATCAGCTGTGATACTTCTATCTGTCCTCTACTTATTCTGTAAAGATATTTGTTAGACTTCCTTTCAGTCAACCTCCCTTGTACTTCTCATATCCTCCCTTCTTACAGCAAGGTAAAACAATCTACTATTGCATTCTACACTCCTTGGTAATGCATTTGCTAGTATCTGCATAATTTCTATTCTCTCTTCTGCCAGGTTATACACATCCTTAACTTTTAACCTACCCTCAAATGTCCTGAAAGCAAGTTTATTACATCCAAAATCATTTGCTGGACATTGGTGCCATATGTCTTTAGCAAAGGATCTACCTGTAATCACTTCCCCAAACTGACAGATTGTGGATGCTAGCTAGCAACTCAGTTTAAGAGCATGTCAGACTTGCATAAAAATGGAAAGATTTCCTTAGCAGTCGCAAAAAAACATTTCTTTAGTTTTTTTTAAAGCAATACAAGTACTCAGAGCCTTCATTTACCTCCCTCTGCAGCAAATCAAACAGCAAGTAAATAAACAGTGCACAAACCCCAAATTCTAATAAATGCACAACTTCAGTTAAATAAAAATAGCAATACCACTGATCAAATCACAATCCTGTAAAATAACCGCATTATAGTGCATTGATAACTCACGCAGAAAAATAAGGCAGTATGATCCAGAAACATTTTCAGACTTTCTGATATTTTAGTATAATATTCCAAAAACTATATCAAGTTCTACAATATGAAAACGTCAGTCCGTGCAAAGTCGGTATCAATATCATGATCCTTTAACAAAACAAAGATGTTCAGCAACAAATAACTTGTAAAGAAGTTTCTGCTTCTGGGTGAGGACAGTTTAAAGCAAATCTGCTGCATGAGGGCATGCATAATTTTAGAGTGGGCATTTCCTGGGAGAAAAGAGAGAGGGGATTGTTCATAATTAGAGTGGGTGTTTCCTGGGTGACAGGAGGAGGATGTGTTCGGTTGAATTCAACTGAAGTCTGTAGTCTAAAAGATGGGTGATTTGTCAGAGGATCAAGAGAGCACAAGTGTGAAGTTTTATTGAAGATGGCTAGTAATGCTGAAAGCCACTTGATCGGAATCACTAAAATAGAGAAAATAAAAGCTTTCTTGTAATGTTTGAGTGGTGGGATCATTAGGTGGGGGGAGACTGTGGAGCAATAATGTAGTGTTTCCCTTAGTTGTCCTTTAAATAGTCTAGCATCCGTACATAATAAAAGAGTAACATCCAGCCCTGCACCATGGCTTTCAAAAGCAACAAAAAGGGATAAAGCCTGAAAAAAAACTGGTATAAAAATGGAACTCAAAATGCCTTCCAGCAATTTAGACATCTTGGAAATCTTGCAAAACTCCATGTCAAACAAGATGAGCAAAGTACCAACCTACTAGACAAACATAAACTTTTTTGGTCATCACTCAATAAAGTATTCCTCCCTGCCAAGACCACTACTGCACTCTCAAAAAAAAAAAAAAAATATGACACTTCCCCCACACTCTTTAATTCCTACTTTATACAATCAATATTATCTCTTGGCCACTAATACATCTGCCTCCCTCTACCCCTATCCCATCAGAACCACCCACAGCTGTTCAATTTTGTTTGAGTACCTACCTTGCTCATAAAGAAGTTGATCCTTACAATAAAAAATACTTCCGTAGCTGTAGACCATCAGAATACCTAAAAATGGCTGTAGAAGTAATAGCCTTCCCTGTGTCTGCTAATAGGTCCATAGAAGAAAGATAATCACATTACTGTAGAAAAAAATCCTTCATCATTACCAGTGTACAAAGGCAGCACATCGACAAAATAACTACTGATCCATAGCAATTCTCTTTCCCCCTCTGAAAAACAGAGAAATTCATCTGTATGCAGCTGATGCAATACCTATCCTCTAATAACCTGCTTTCAGAAACACAACATGGCTTAGGCCCCAGCACAGCACCAGTACTGCTCTACTACATTTTACCAATATAATAAACCAACATAGAAAAGATGGTCTTCATGTGTCCACCATGTTCCTAGATTTTATTTGATACTGTCTCACATTAGCAATTGCTCATTCAACTCTCCTCAATAGGACTTTCACAGTACTCTTTGTTGTGGTTTCTTAGTTACCTATCTGGAAGGCAATAAGCCATTAAATGTCAGCAAACATACTTATCCATTCAGTTGGTTACTACGGGTGTTCCTCAGGGCTCTATCCTGGGACCTCTGCTATGTAATAAATTTGTTAATGACCTCCACTCACCATGCTAGTTTAGTATGCAGATGACTCAACAGTAACGTGTGGTCTCAACAATAAATAAGCTGCTAGACATTACCCAGACTTCTTTCTCCTCTGTGAAAACCTGGCTCAAAAGATTCAAACCCAAGAAAACTTAGTTCATGATGTTAAGTTGTCAATCTCGCCTTCATTCTTGCTTGATGGGTTCGGAGCCGATCCTCGGCTCCGACTCGGCACTTGCTAAGCTCGAGAGTCACTTTTACCAGCTCGAGGCAGCCCCATATCCCATGATGCAAGGCGGTAAGTACCCAGATCTCATTTGCCGCTTCGCTGATGAGGTCCTCCTTTTACCAGCTCCTGGTAAGTGAATTGTTACTTTACTATTTTAGCCCCTTTTTACAAAAAACCTTAAAATTATTAGTTTTAACTTAGTTTTAATCCCTTTCTGACAGAAAATTTCCCTGTCTCCTCATAACCTTTAGTCAGACTTTCACCCATCCCATCCCCCCCCCCCCTGTTAGGGTGTGTGTGTGTGTCTGTTATTGATACCTTTTGGTATATTTAATTTAATTTCTTGGACTGGTGTTGTGTGTGTGTGTTTTTTCACCATGTCTAAAGAAAGGGTCTCAGGCTTTAAGAAGTGTGACTCGTGCTGTCAGAAGATGTCTCTGACAGACGGTCACACTTCTTGCCTGTACTGTCTGGGGCCTCTTCACCTGCAGGACTCCTGTGCTATATGTCATTCTTTTAGCCAGAGAGTCCTGCAGGAAAGAAGAAATAAATTGATTTTGAGGGGCCTTCTTAAGCCGGAGGGCTCTCCGGCTAAGTCGGCCCCATCTAAGACTTCTAAGTCTTCCAAGGCCCAGGCTTCTGTGTCCAAGCCTGTGGCCTCGGCTCCGACTCATTCAGAGTCGAGATCGGCTCCGGCTGGAGACGATTCTGGGTTACCTAAACCTTCGGCACGGATGGCTATCGGTGCCGACTCTGGTTCGACCACTTCGGTGTCGGCTCCGATCGGTTCCGACCACCATGTGGCCCAGGCATCGGTGTCGGCTCTGATCGACTCCGACACCCTTACATTTATGGCCGTATTGGCTCCGGCTGGAGCCGATGCATCGAAGCTACCTGTCGGTGCCGATAAGTTGTCTGCTCCGACAGTTTCAGTGGTTTCATTGGCTCCGATGGTTCCTTCGAGGAAGAGGTCTAGGTCCCCTTCCTTGGAGCCGATACTTTCGGCTCCGGCTTCGCCTCTCCTCTCGGAGCGGAGCCATCGGAGCTGATCTTCAAGGTCATCCAGGCTTTCTGACCATGATTTGGAGAGAGTGGTCAGTAGATTACTAAAGTCACAGGCACTGGCCCAAATGCTACATAGTCCGTCTCAGCAGACGACTATTAGTCCACACCTCATTGCAGTTCCTCCTTCGACTCTACCTCAGAGTTTGGAGTTGGAGTCTTCGGGAATGGTTTCTGCTATGGCTGAGGGACAGATACCCCCTTCTGCTCCTTCAGCCTCTACTCTTATCGCCTCTTCGAGACCTTCCTTAGAGGGATTCGGTGGCTGGGCTTCCCTGGTCTCCTCCGAGGGGGTGAGTGGCATCGGACCCTTGTCCGAGCCCGCTCTTCCCCTTGCAGCCTCGGCCTTGGTGAGCTCGGCTCCGACATCTGCCTCGGAGCCCTCCTTTTTGGTGGGTCCTGGAGTTCCTAGTTCTTCGGAGCGGGTTCTCTCGGACCTTCCTGGGAGGGGGGCCTTCGAGGTGATGAAGAGTGTGCTGGCCACTGGTCTCAGCCAGCAGTCTGTTCCCTTAGCTCCTCCCTCTATGGTGCCTGTTGACATCTCTGCCACTTCTCTTGCTCCAGGACCCAGAAATCCTCCGCCTCAGGTTTCCCCACTGGGAATATCCCCCACTTCCGAGGATTCTCCTGATTTGTCGGGGGATCCTCCGTGGAAGAGGACATGTAAGAGGAAACACGTAGACTCCCCCGAGTCTATCACTTCCGATACTGACTTAGATGAGTCAGAGGGATCCCCCTCTGAGGATGTCTCCTTCTCAGACATCCTAGAACTCCTTAGACAGAGGGGAAACTGGCCCACCAATAATCCCTCTGAGGATGAGTCAGTATACCTGGAGGCATTTGGATCTCGGCCCTCCACCTCCTGGGTGTCTCCGCCTTTCGACCCCCTTATGCAGGTTATTGCTCAAAAGGCGTGGGCTGCTCCTGACTCTGTAGAGCCTGTCCCTAGGAGGCCTTCTAAATTTATTACTGCCCCGTCGGACAAGCAATTCCTTACAAAAGGTGTCCCCGCTGATGCCATGGTGGTGGCGGCTGCCACCAAGAAGGAACTTGCAGATCCTTCCGTATCTGTCCATCCTCCTAATAAGGACTCTAGGACCATGGATAGATATGGTAAGCGGATGTTTTCTTCAGCGACCTTTGCTATGCTCGCTGAACTACCTTTGTCACTTCACCAGACTCCAAAGGGATATCCTTAAGGAGCTAGGTGAAGTTGTGCAGGATCCTACAGCTGCGGGGGCTCAGGAAAAAATTGCTTCTCAGCTAGGAACCCTTAACTCCATTGCAAACTCCTCCATGCGGCTGATATCATATGCTGCTGATGGAGCGAGTAGGGCCGCAGGTACAGGTGTGGCTCTTAGACGCCAAGCCTGGATGCAGCTATGTAATTTTGCAGATCCCTTTAAGGCGTCCTTCACAAACTCTCCCTTTGATGGGTCAGCTTTGTTTGGCCCTCAAGTGTAGGAAACATTGACCAGGTGTGAGCAGGACGGCAAAACTCTTTCTGCCGTAGGAGTCCATTTTTCCACCCCTTCTAGACCTTATCCCAAAGGACAGAAGGGTGGCAAAATGTGGTTCCATAAATCCCAAGGAGTCACGCCGGACTCACGTGGTCAGTTTACCCCTAGAGGCAGAGGGGTAACAACAACAGATGCCGCCTAGAGGCAGAGGGGGTCCACAAAACCAGGGAAACAGAGAGTCTCTCTGACAAGCCCTTTCAGCATCCCTGAGATGTTGCCCGGCTGTCCCTCCTTGGAGGCAGTCGGGGAAGACTATCGCTGTACCCAGAAGCCTGGCGTTCTCTCACTCAAGACAGATGGGTACAGTCGATCATATCCGAGGGTTACAAAATTCATTTCGAGGAAAGTCCTTTCTATCCCTCAAATTCCCTTCCAGATGTACCACCCGGTCTAAGGGAAATTGCAGAGTTAGAAGTCTCAAAACTACTGCAAAAAGAGCCATTCAGCCAGTTACAACAGACCATTCAGAGCCCGAATCTACTCAAGGTTCTTTTGGTCCCCAAAAGACGGGAGACTGGAGACCAATATTGATCTCAGCAGACTCAACAAGTCTGTGAGGAAGACAAGATTCAATGGTCACTCTTCAGTCGATTCTGCCCTTCTTGCAGAAGGACAACTGGATGTGCTCAATAGATCTTCAGGATGCGTACTATCACATAAAAATTCACAGACGCTCCAGGAGATTTCTCCGCTTCGCTGGGGTCCAGTCATTTCCAGTTCAGAGCCCTGCCCTTTGGTCTCACCACAGCCCCCAGAGTGTTCACCAAATGCATGGCAGTGGTCACGGCTCACCTGAGACGTCAAGGATTCCAGGTGTTTCCGTATCTCGACGACTGGCTCCTGTCAGCCACCACCAGGCATCAGCTTATTCAAGCCAGGGATTACACAATAAATCTTTGTTCTCATTTGGGCATCTCGATCAACTTCGAAAAGTCATCCTTATTGCCCTGCCAGTCTATTACTTTCATAGGCGCAAACTTAAACACTGTTCGGATGTCAGCTACCCTTACAGACCAAAGAGTTTCAGACATTCAAAGTCATGTCAGGATCATTCTGGCCAACAAGAAAGTACAGGCCAGAATGGTTCTAAAGGTATTAGGTCTCATGGCTGCGCCATTACTCTTCTTCCCTGGCTCGCTTCTACATGCGCCTTCTTCAGTGGATGTTGTTCACTCAGTGGTCTTACCAACAACTTCCAATGCGTCACCAAATTCTGGTGACACAGATTTGCAAAAATCATCTTGCTTGGTGGATCACTTCTCCCCAGATTCACCAAGGCAGACACTTTGTACCCCCATCCCCGGTAGCCACTGTCACCACGGATGCCTCCCTGATCGGGTGGGGGGGGCATTATCAGGGCAGGATGGTTCATGGGACGTGGCAACCGTTCGAGTACCACCTGCACATAAATGTCCTAGAGATGAGAGCGGTGCTTTTAACGTTGCAAGCCCTCAACGACTTTCTTCCTGTAGGGACAATTGCAGTCAACACAGACAACATGTCTGTAGTTTGGTATATCAACAAACAGGGCGGAACCAAGTCCTACCCCTTGTGTCGGGAAGTGCTCAGACTTTGGCAATGGGCGATCTCCTCTCCTTCTGGTAGCAACGCACATCCCTGGGAAAACCAACATTTTAGCGGACAGATTGAGCAGAGCTATTCTCATGCCTCACGAGTGGTCTCTCAAGCAATCTATAGTGGAGGAGATTTTTCTGGAATGGGGTCGCCCATGTTGCGATCTTTTTGCTACTCCCCAAAACAGCAAATGCCCAGACTTCTTCTCTCTCTTCCCTCTGTCAGGCCATCCCCCCAGAGACGCTCTGACCCAGGATTGGCCCCAGGGACTTCTTTATGCCTTTCCTCCTTTTCCCCTGATCCCTCAAGTTATCCAGAAAGCAACTGTTTTGAGAGCCAAAATGATTCTCATTGCTCCTTATTGGCCTCGACAAATTTGGTTTCCGTTCCTCCATCGTCACCTTTTGGTGCAGCCGTGGCATCTGGACCCAGTGCCAGATCTTCTGATTTACCAATCCGGTCAGCTGCACCGGTCTATCCCTTCTCTCAACCTCACAGCATGGTTGCTCCACTTCCTTCCTTAGCCAGGCTTCCTTTGATCTCTAACCCTGTTAGAGACATCATAGTAGCTTCTTTAAAATCCTCTACCAGGAGGATTTATACAAGCAAATGGAAACGTTTCTCTTATTGGACTAAAGCCAAGAATATTGATCCCTTCACTGCCCCAGTTCAGGCAGTTTTGGACTTCTTAGCAGAGATTTTTCATGCAGGCTCCTCTTCTTCCACAGTTAGAGTTCAATTGGCTGCTATCTCGAACTTTCATGTCGGGATCGCAGATCACAATATTATGTCCCATAGGCTTTGTAGAGCCTTCTTGAAAGGAATTTTCCTGCTAAAGCCTCCAATCAGGAATCCTCCTCCTCAATGGGATCTAAATTTAGTGCTGACATCCTTGATTCTTCCCTTCGAGCCAGCTGTTTCTTGCTCCCTAAAATTTCTTTCTTGGAAAACATTATTCCTAGTAGCTATTACATCGGCCAGGAGGGTGTCTGAACTTCATGCTCTATCGGTTCGACCCCCGTATTTGGTCTTTCACAAAGACAGAGTATCATTGAAAACTAATCCGACCTTTTTGCCTAAGGTCGCCTCAAAGACAAATTTGAATCAATCCATTGATCTCCCTGTATTTTTTCCAAACTATTCAAAGAGATCGGAACAAAAACTACATTATCTTGATGTCCACCGCCAACTCAGATATTATTTGGACAGAACTAAACAATTTAGAAATCCGATCAACTGTTTCTTTCCTATGCGGATAACAAGAAAGGCCTTCCTGTCTCTAAAGTGACCTTATCTAGATGGCTTTCTTCTGTCATCTCTGAAATTTATCTGCTCAGGGGAAAACAGCTGTGCTCAAAACCTAAAGCACATTCAACTAGGAGCTTAGCTACTTCTACAGCCTTTCAAGCTAGACTTCCTTTAGACACTATTTGTGCAGCGGCCACTTGGGCCACTCCTCATACTTTTGTTTCCCATTACAAATTGGACTTGGCCTCCAGGGACAGAGCCAGTTTTGGCTCTACAGTCCTCAAGAGTTGTTCCATTGAGCCACCCAGGATAGAGGTGCTAGGGACGCTGTCCCATCAAGCAAGAATGAAGGCGAGATTGACAACTTAACATTAAGAAGTTATGTACCTACCATAACGTTCCATGTTAGTTGTCTTCTCTCGCCTTCTTTCTTGCGACCCTCCCTCCTTCCCCAGGCCTGGACAGACCTTTTCTACAAGGAATTATTATGCTGAAGACCATTCAGAGCTGGTTCTTCTTCCATCCTGTAGGCTTTCTTTCTTCCTTTGGGAAGTGTTTATGCTTGGTGCTATTGCCCTTTGTCATCAAACGAGATCTGGGTACTTACCGCATTGCATCATGGGATATGGGGCTGCCTCGAGCTGGTAAAAGTGACTCTCGAGCTTAGCAAGTGCCGAGTCGGAGCCGAGGATCGGCTCCAAACCCATCAAGCAAGAAAGAAGGCGAGAGAAGACAACTAACATTGAACGTTATGGTAGGTACATAACTTCTTATTTTCTGCCTTAGAAAAATTGTCCAGAATCAAAAGCAGTTTTTTACCATAAGGTCAGCAAGTAATACAGTAATTGAAACTGAAACTGTAACTCACAATAAACATCTAGGCACTATAATAGATGACAATCTCAAATACGGCCAGCATGTACTGCACACTGGAAACTAGGCTCCATTTTACAGGATCAATGGATTCCTTACAGATACTTCCAGAAAAACTCAGCCACCACCTTCTTATTGCCAACTCTCTTATATGCCACTCCTGTGTTAATAAACTTGCCTCATGCTGCAATAAAATAGCTAAACTTGACAGCAGTCTTCCTCATAAGACCCACCACTGTCGTAGCGTGAGGCAATTAAACTGGTTTGATCTACACAACTACCTATCATATTCACAACTAACTATAGCACACAAACTTGTTCATCGTGCAGATTTGCCCTGCACTACATAATTTATTACTGATCTACTGTCCAGCAAGGGACCTCCACTCTAGAAACAAATTCTTATTACTTATAAGTCAAATAATGTTGCAGGAGACTTGCTGTAAACCCAATACATTGCTAAACTTTGTAATAATATTCCCACGCAAATGAAACTCTCCGACAAACCAAATTTTAAATCAGTGCTCAAACATCATCTTAACTAATACTGGTCCTGCACATGCTCGTCTCAAGGTTGAGACTTTGGATTCACTGTACAATACTATCCTTATACAGAATACACTCAGCCTCTCACTGAAATGACAAAACAGTTTTTATACATAACCGCAACCTGTACAATCCACTAAATTGCAGGTGGGCTTTCTTTTTAATAACTTCATCTCTGTAACATTTTAGACTATATAAATGTAACTATCGATGTTCTTCGTGTTTCACTGTTGCTCATTACATTTGGGTTATCTGCTTGCAGTAGCCCTCAGTCGGCCTGATTTAACAAAGTCTTGGGTCCTGCGTCGGATGCTGTCCCTTCTTCCATGACGTGAGGTTGTCAGGGGTATAAAACATGCAGCTGACGCCATTACATCAGTCTTTCTTGTCGTGCGGTGCCCGAAGCAGCAGCAGTTCACAAGTGCCGGTCAGCCAACTCCTGAAATTTTTGTTTTCAAGTTTCAGAACCGAAGTCTTCAACTAAAGCTAAGTACCCCGTTGGCGAAACTTTTTCTTGCTCCTTACCGATGTCAGTAAAAGTTAACTCATTCACTCCGGAGCAGCTCAGGAAAAGCTGCCTGCTTAATTCCACCATAGGAACAACAGTGCAGCCTGAGCTCATTTTCAGAAAATCCATTTGTAAAACCATACAGAATACAAATGTTCATAACTCTCTAACTATAAGAGCTAGACTAAAAATGTAAACGCGAAAGTTGTTCAGCAGACACTGACTAACAGTGTAAATGCTGATCGTGTATATCAAAGTCATTATTAAATATTTGGCAAGGAATGCTGATATTGTGCATATTTTTTACCTCTTTGGAAAAACAAAGCACAATGTCTTGGTCAATGTACCATGCAGACCCATGCAATTTGAATGTAATTTGTTGATATGAATGTCAGGTTTTAAATGATACCTTAACCATTACTGTGTGATGTTCCTTTCTTGAGATATTTACAGAAATATGATTAATATATAATTTTTCATAATTGATAAATAAAGCATAATATCTCATCACCTGTAACAGACAGAGCCTATATGTCAGTGTAGAAGTTGTGCATCTGAATGTCAGCTTCAAAATGATGCATCATTTGTGTGATCACCATGCTCCCTTGCAAAGATATGGGCATAATAATGAAAAGTATTGTAAATGTATAATTTTCATAATCGTACAAGACTAAAACTGTGATATCTGTACATGTGTAGAGTGCACAGACATAGTTCTTTTAACATGTTGTAAGGAGTAAGACTGTCTTCAAAATGAGGTATTACTTGGCACACTGACATGCTCCCCTGCAAAGTTATTTACCAAAATATGAAAAAAAATCATAATTTCCAGAACCTAATTCCAAACAAACTTTGATATCTGCCTATGAGTACAACATACAGGCACCATTCTTTTACCATGTTAGAACTATATGTAATCTTTTCAAAATGAGGTATTACTCAACACATTCAGATGCTCCCTTGCAAAGTTATTTACCAAAATATGAAAAAAAATCATTTCCATAACCTAAGTCTGAAACGAACATTGATGTCTGCACATGTGTACAACATACAGGCCCAATTATTTTGCCATGTTAGAACTATAAATAATCTTTTCAAAATGACGTATTACTTAGCACATTCAGATGCTCCCTTGCAAAGTTATTTAGCAAAATATGAAAAAAAATCATAATTTCCATAACCTAAGTCCGAAACAAACTTTGATATCTGCACATGTGTCAAACATACAGGCACAATTCTTTTACCATGTTGGAACCAGCAATACTTTCTTCAAAATTAGATATTACTTGGCACATTCAGATGCTCCCTTGCAAATGTATTTACCCAAAGATGAAAAAAATCATAATTTCCATAAGAGTCATTTGCCAAGCTCAGAGAAATGAATTTTACACAACACATTTCATAATAGTATTTTACTTACTATATTCGTCCTACTTGGTCATGGGTGTTTTCCATTCTTCTTCACAAGCTGCATGTTAGCAATCTTGCATGGCTCTCCTCACGCCATTGTGGAGGTTGGTCAAGAACAACGCACTGCCCTCCTCAGTTAGGTGAATGCCATCTGTTCTGAACAGGTGAACATCTTCCGCAGTGATGCCGAAGACAGAAGACAGTCTTACCTTATCTGAAATAAAGCATGGGTGGACACTGACAAGGGTGCACAGCCAGGATACATGTAAAGAGAAAAAGCAGGGTAAGGACCGCCGCTCCACTAATATACCAAGGACAGGCATGGGGCTCCAGATGTTGGTTATCTGTAGTGTCCCATAGCTGTGCTGGCTGCCCACTCAGACTGCTAATACCACTATGGTCTCATGACCTCCTTCAGTGTCAGCAGTCTGCCTTACCTCTGCCTTTTCTCTTTACATGTGCCCATTCAGCAATGGACCTAAGGGATGAGGGACTGAAGTAACTCACTAATTGCTGTCCTGACCATACATTTACTACCCTCACCTATATACATTGACTACACCTGAAGGGAGGGAGACTGAGTGGAGAGCTACATCAAGGCAACATGTCAAAAGACCAAGACTGACCCAGGCATGTGTCCTTTCCCGGAGGGAAATATTACATCACAGTGGCACACCCAAGCCCATGCTTACCTAGGAGAGCAGCACAATGCGATTGAGCTGAAGAGTCTCCAAGTTCCCAACTGCGATCCCGGTGGATCACAAGATCCATGCTGGCTGGGTATGCCCCCCGCGATGCACCCACCAACCTAAGAGCAGTTGGCAAAAAAAACTGAAGAGGGACCTTCCTGGCATTGGTGCTGAAGGGCTTGGCTGCTAACTGACATGGGGGCACAGAAAGGGCACATGTACACTGAAAAAACAGGTGAGGCACTCTGCTTAACCTCTGCCTTTTCCATTTACATGTGTCCTTTCGGCAGTGGCCATTAGGAGTGGAAGGGAGGAGCTAATGTAAACCCTGTTGCCCTGACCTACATACATTGACTACACCTGAAGGGAGGGAGACTGAGTGGAGAGCTACATCAAGGCAACATGTCAAAAGCTATGACAACAGCACTATGGGAGAAATTTATGGCCATGGTACTCGCCAAAGCATTCGACACACAGGTTGACCTTGCAAGTCGGGCACCCCCATGATGGCTCAGCACGTTTACCCTTGCTGGCACAGTTTTTGCATCTTGATTTACGCCATTTCACCGGAAAGTGAGAGCCATGCTCAAATCAGCTCACAGCCTCTGGGACAGTAATCTCAGTGCATCTTTTCCTCTTTGTGTAACTGGCAAGTAGATGCAAGCCTAGGTTCCTTCGGAACTGTAACTGTGTTGCTGGAATAGCATGTCCAGAGCATGACAGTTGCTGATGGCTGATACTCTCTCGGAATATAATGAAAGCATTGACAATGGCCACATTCCATAAGAACCAGAACAAGTACAGCCGCCATTTGTGCACCTTTCTGGCATTGGGATACTGTGTCCTGAGCTGATCTGCTCGGTCCACCCCATTTATGTAACTGTTGTACATGTTCACAACTGGTGGACATGGCACCGATGCCTTTCTTCCATCACACTTTCTCCTGTATGTGCTGGAGACTGGCAAGGTTGGGTTACAATTAGTTGACAGGAGGAATACTGGTTTGCTATCCTTCCATTCAGTAGCTAGCAGTGGTCCACTCTGCAATTGCTTGTAGTAGCCTTGAGCTGCTTTTCCAATGGCCTGTCTGTTGAATGTTAGAGGCCATCCTGACCTATTGGTGCACATGGCTCCACAACAGTATAGATCATCTTTCAGCAATTGCTGTGCCAGTGGAACAGAGATAAAGAAGTTATCAAAGTAAATGTGATGCTTCTTGCCAATCAGTCCCCTAGTTAAGTCAACCACAACTGTGTGCCAGCCCGACCTCTGTATTCTGCTCCGTTTTTCCAGTGTATACATGGAATTCACGTACATACCCATTGGTCGAGTCTGCCAACACCCGCACCTTAATGCCATACCTCTCGGGCTTACCAGGCATAAACTGTCTAAATGTCAAGCGTCCATGGAAGCCAACCATGGCTTCGTCTACAGCCACCTCACGATGCACATTGTAATATGTCCTGCATGCATGAAGTACTGCATCCAGTATTGGCCGTACGTCATCTAGCTTGTCAAGACCCCAGAGCCCTGTGGTAAGCTCAGGCTGTTATCATTGCAGGTGGAAGTACTGCTGAGTTTTTTCAAACCTATCTCTGGTGTACACTCAAGTGTACTAGCCTTTGATAGCATTTAGTCGAAAGACCAAGCATTTACTGTATTTTCTGTCTGTGTGTAAAAAAAACTAAAAAAAAACAAAAAAATACTTCTGCTTTCCTAACTTTCCTAGCTAGTTGTTCCAGTGATCAGATTTTGCTGATCCCTGGGCTTTGTATTTGGTTCCTGTGTTCCTCCATTTTCTTGTGTGGCCAGAGGGAAGTTTCTTTACTCACCAGTGAGAGTGGGGAGTACTGAGCTGCCTGTTTGTCCTCAGAGGAGTGGTTAGAGACAGTAACTGGTAATTCATTGGCCATTTTGGGTCATTTCCTGTTTTTTCCAGCCCCCTGCTATAAAGCACGCTTTAGCGCGGAGTTGCCACAGGAGCACACAAGAGCAGTGGTGGTTAATCAAGGTTAAACTATTCGGGCTACCTAAAGTCCATTCTTCAAATTTTCCCTTAAAACAGCCTTCCTTGAACTGTACGGCTGATCTAACCAGCGTATTCTATATCTAAAAAGCTCAGCTCTACTTGATTCCTAAGTAGAATATTCTCTATCTGTAAAGCCTAGCACTTGCTCCTAAAGTACTTTTTTACTTGATATAGCACTTTTATTATACATAGTACCCCACCAGCCAAAAACCCCTTTCAATCACCCACATCCCCCGGAGTCTTTTAAAGTCCTTGTCTATTCCTTCTAGCATGTCGAGGGATCAGTTGCTAGTGTCCGCTCCTGCTCAGCTGGTGAATCTGGGAATATTGAGGCAATGTTACAATTGTCTCATGTACACGGACAACCCTCTCCTTCTCCCACAAAACACAAATACATGCGAGAGATGCAACTATATAGCCAAACTGGAGGCTGAGCTCTCTCAACATAGGACTGGTAAGACCAGACAGGAGGAGAAGGTAACCACACACACCACAAACCCAGTCTCACATAGTACTATCACAACTTCAAATCATACACATAAATACACAAAGACATATTCGAGGCTCTGATCAAAAATCTACCAAAACAGCAGAGGCCACCAAAGCAGACACCCAAACAACTGCCACCTCATGACACAACACATGCAACACATAGACCACATAGTAAGTGTGCCAAACAGTCACAGCCCTTAAGGCCAAACACAATGCCAGACACACTCGTCATTGGTGACTCCATAGTCAGACACACTGACGTCCCGCTCACCAGATTGAACAAGGAAAAGGTCACAGTAAGCTGCCTGCCAGGCGCTAGAATCCGCCACATAACGCAAGCACTCAGGTCCCTCAACAGCAGGTACAATTACGACTCTGTCATTGTCCACGCTGGTGTGAACGACCTGAGACGTACCTCCTTGGACTACATGAAAAGAGACATAGAGGAGCTCTCTGATTATGTAGCCCAGGCAGGTATGACCCTGACCTTGAGCAGTATCCTACCTTCACCAAGAATGATGCCACAATACAGTGACAAGATGATCAGCTTTAATAGTTGGCTTAAACTCTGGTGTCATTCAAAGGGGATCCAATGTCTGTCTGCCTGGGATGACATGCTGGACAAGCCACGCTGCTTCGCAAGGGACGGCTTGCACCTGTCACCCCTGGGCTTCCGGATATTGGTAAAGGCTCTTGCCACCCCCATAGTGCCTTTTTTAGGCAAGGCTCAAATTCTAAACCTGCCACCCTAGAACACAAAAAAAGAAAAAAACTAAGGGTAATGCTGCTCAATGCCAGAAGTCTCAACCTCAAGATGCACGCACTCGAGGCCCTTCTCAGTATGGAGAACATTGATGTCTGTGCTGTGACTGAAACCTGGTTCAAGGCTCCCGAGAGCACCCCGGCACTACCAGGCTTTACCTCATATCATGCGTTCCGGCCCCAAAATCCGGACAACACCAAGAAAGGAGGGGGGGTGTCTATATTCATCAAGAACACCCACACCTCAAGGTTGGTGGCAACGCACGATGCAACGGAGACCATCCAAGTGCAATTAACCATAGGCAAGACTGCTCTGCAATTTGTAGCATGTTACAGGCCACCCTCTCAATCTCAGGAACCTCACATAGCTTTCCTGAAAACACTGGAGGGGATAAATGTATCTCCAAACACCATCATACTAGGTGATTTCAGCTACCCGAATATAGACTGGGATCACTACTCAAGCCCCAACACTCTAGCCCAAAGGTTCCTAGAGTTCATAAACTCAAATGCCATGGAACAACTAGTCACCATCCCCACAAGAGGAGATAACATACTAGATCTCATCATCATGAACATGGGGTCACAATGTTCAACACCGGAGGTATACCCTTCACTGGTGAGATAAGACCATAAACTAATCTCACTGGAAGTCCACATCCCGCCCCCACCTGAGATAAAAAAGACCACAGTGAAGAACTTCTCAAAAGCCGACTTCACACTTCTAAAGGCTAGTGTGGTCTCTTTAAGGCCCCGAGACTGGAAACCATTACTCAAGCCGCTGAATCACTTACAAATGCCTTCTACCAGCACCTACAGGACTGCATGGATCAGGCTATCCCAAACAAAACAAAGACTCTTTGTACCAAAGGCAAGCGTCCAGTTTGGTGGACCCCAGCCATAAACAAGCTCTACAACAAAAGGAGGAAGCTACTACAAGATAGAGCAAAATCCTTAAAAGGGAAAACACCCTTGATCATTATAAGTAAAAAGCTAAGATCTCTCATAAAATCATCCAAGGCAAATTTTGAGAGAAAAATTGCTAAGGACTCAAAGGACAATCATAAGGCCTTCTTTAGCTATGTTAGAAACCTGGGAGGAAACTCCCAGATATGCACAGAATTAGTTCAAAATGATGTAAAAATTACTGAACCTACAGACATTGCCAACATACTGGCTGACAGGTTCAGTGCAAACTCCCCCCCCAAAAGGTGAGATATCTATACCAGAGAATTATAGCCCCCCAAACATCTCAAACGCTCAGGTGAGAACTGCTCTCTCCAAGGCAAAAAACACAGCATCCATGGGACCAGATGGTGTCCCCGGATGTGTGCTCCACGAACTCAATGAGGAATTAAACCCACAGTTGGGGCAGCTGTTTAATCTTAGCCTCACCTCAGGATACGTGCCTAAGGAGTGGCGTACGGCAACTGTGGTCCCACTTCACAAAGGCGGTGCCTCCACCGACCCGGGAAATTACCGTCCCATCAGCTTGACAAGCTTGATCTGCAAAGCTATGGAGAGGATCATAATGGAACTCATAAATAAAGACATAGGAGACTTGCAGACTTTGGATCCAACCCAGTTTGGCTTTGTCAAGGGCAGATCATGCCTTTTAAACCTGGTTGACATTTTCGAAACAGTCACCAAGGCCATTGATGAGGGAAAGGCAGTCCACACAGCCTACCTCGACCTGGCAAAGGCTTTCGACACAATACCCCACTCAGGTATCATTGAAAAACTCATCAGCTTAAATGTAAACCCATACGTCACAAGATGGGTTGCAAATTGGCTAAGTGACAGAACCCACATGGTCAGAGTTGCTGGCGCCATGTCAGACTCAAAGCCTGTCACAAGTGGTGTCCCACAGGGCTCAGTCCTGGGCCCTCTCCTGTTTGGCATCTACTTTTCAGAAGTACAAGCAAACACAGGAGGATTATGGCTGACAAAATTTGCAGATGACTGCAAACTGGGTGCCATAGTTGAGAACACATCTGACACAGATATCCTTCAGAAGGGTCTTATAGAAATGGAAAACTGGTGCCAGAGCCATGGCTTAAAGTTAAACACCAAAAAATGCATAGTCATACCCTTCGGGAAAAACAAGGTTACACCTAGCTACCATATAGGCGGCAACCCACTAAGCACAGAAGAGGTTATCAGGGATCTGGGTACCCAGGTTGACAGTAACCTTTCATTTGACACTCACGTTGCCAAAGTAGTTAGGAAGACCTTCTACATTGCCCACCTGATCATGAAGGGATTCACATCTAGATCAAGGGAAGTCATCATCCCCCTGTACTCATCACTCATCAGACCAATGATAGAGTACAATGCCCCATTCAGAATGTATCTGACACGACACCTGTAGCAACTGGAAAGGCCCCAAAAGTTCCTCACCAAAAGGATAAAGGGTCTCAAAAATATGTCCTATGCTGCCCGACTGAAGGAACTTCAGCTCTATTCAGTCGCCACCGTCTGCTCAGAGGTGACCTGTGCCTGACATACAAGGCCATGTCCAACCCAGAATGGATGAACATGCTTCACCTCAAAAAATCTAGATCCCTCAGAACTACAAGGGCGGGAGACTTAAACCTTGACACGGTTATTAATAGGACGTGCTGGAGGGACAGATTCATCACCCAGAGACTCCCTATGATGTGGAACAAAATCCCGGTACATGTGAGGCAGAGCACCTCGCTGGCTTTGTTCAAGAGAAATCTTGACCAATGGATGGGAGATCGCAGATATACCCCAGGGATTATCTCAGTGTCACTGCTTGACAGAGGCACAGCAAAATAATGGGCATAGTATCCTCCAAACTAAAGGGGTGGCGAAAGCCACAAAACTCTGGGTTAGGCTTATAAATGCCCTTGGGCAGATAGCCTAGTATGAACCTATGAACCTATGTACTCAGATATTGGGAAGCGACCATATACATGATGCGTTTCCCAGTACTGCCTCAATTCGGGAACATGTACAATAGACATGTATGTTCTGACACCTAGAAATGTGTGTATGTCTCCTGGGCAAACAGGACTCCACCGCGTATCAACCTTGCCTGCTGCCTCTGTGCAGCAATAGTGATTTGTTTCATTAGCAATACGGGTGTATAGCCCCTCTGGGAACATCAAATTCAGGAAGTCCATCTCTGTGCTATCTGAGCCCAAGTGATTTATTGGTCCTACTGGCCCCACAAATTCCTCAATGTGTAAAGTTTGGAGGTGTTTTTCCCACGTGATCTTACATGGTGGGCATGCTTGGCGTACCTGACTGGGTCACAAGGAACAGTTGGGGAATGGGAAGGGCTGCAGTGTTGAGAGATGGTACTCTCTCAATGCCAGTAGCAACTGTACTGCTTGCAGTTGGTAGTGAACTGCTGACACATGCTCCCTGCTGAGGCACACCCATATCATTGTCTGACAAGGAGCTACTTGGACTCGTATCTGGAGGATTTTTTCCATCCATATTACCATAACTCTGGACTTCTTCCCACTTCATGCACATTGAAAGCACATCCACACCCTTGTTGGCACTTGCAGTGCCATGCACTGTGGAGGACTGCATAGTTGTGTCAGTCAGACCACGTGTTTTCGTGAACACAGATAAAGGCAAGTCATCGTCTGCGTCATACTCTGAATGCACTTGGTGGCCATTGTGTGTGGCCAACTTGTGTGTGGACACCTTCCTTAGGTGTGCAAGTGGCACCTCATCCTCACTGTCATGGTCAGTGTCATAATTACTGGTCATGTCTGCTTTGGCAACTCATAGTGGTCTTTCAGGAATGGCGGGTACAGGGCCATCAGCCATATCACAGGCAATGGCCTTTTCACGCAGACGTGCGAGTGGAATGTCATCCTCTGAGTCATAATCATCATCCTCACTCTGGTTGGCATTATGTGGTACATCAAGGTGCATACCATTGTCTGAACCACTGCTACAACTATCACAGTCAGTTTCCTCACCCAACAGGTAAATGCTGCTTGCTTTCTCCTCAACAGATGGTATCTTTGGTGGTGGATATGTTGCTTTACACTTGAAATCACACCTAAAAAACACAATGCAATACAACGTTCTGATGTAATATACCTGGTTACAGAGGCACGTGAAAAGCAATGCACCTATCTCTATATTTTATATGATATTTATATATATATATATATATATATATATATATATATATATATATATGTGTGTGTGTGTATATATATATATATATATATATATATATATATATATATATTCCATCTATATATATCTACATACACATATACATCTGTGTGTGTATATTTATATATATATATATATATATATATATATATATATATATATATATGTCCCCAGCTACTTTAAATATATTTAATGATAAATAAAAGAGCAAGATAATCAGTAACTCAACAGAATGACTTCATAGTTCAAAAGCACAGGAAATATTTTACCACAGCAGTGCAGAATAGTCTCAAATAAATACAACATATGAGTTTGGATAGTGTCATTGCCTTATAGTTAAAAACAATTTATGATTTTCTGTCAAATGAGAGGATGCAAGGGAGTCAATAATAAAAAATATATATATATATATATATATATGTATATATATATATATATATATATATATATATATATATATGTATATATATATATATATATATATATATATATACACACACACACACACACTCAAATTCTTCATACAGTACACCACAAATCCTCTTATTCCAGCCACTTTCTCATGAAAAAACAGCAAGTGAAGATGTAATGTCTACATTTTTCCTCCTAGACTGCTTACATTTCTTGAAATTGTATACATGACATAAATGAAAGTAGTGTGGAGGGGTGGGGGTGTATTGCAATCACTGCAAGTGGAGAAAGAGCCAAATGTGAGTTGTGCATTCATCAATGTGATAACGACTTCTACTTATGTGAATAACAGTGACAGCTGCTGACAGTTTTACCTGAAAAGTGACAATGACTCAGTACTGTATTGTAACTGCACTGTGCCAATGACTTGCAAAGTTATGCATGCCCAGACACAGATGATAATTGCTGGCATTCATTATTACCTTCTGCAGGTGTTATGCAACACAGTCATAATCTGTTATAAGGCCATAGTCAGTCAAATAGTATAACACTTGCATATTACTGTGCCCTTCCTCCCACCTAAATTCCACACGACTGACAAAGCCAGGAGAAATGCATAAAAATATGGTAGCTCCATGCTGTCAGTAGTCACTCTGTAATAAACTTTATCTCACTCAGGCAACTACTCACTATAATCATATTAATAATAAGACACGCAAAAATGTCAAACTAGATAGCTAGTCTTCTGCCATTCACTTTCTCAGCAAAAACAGTATAAAAGTTATTAATGAGCCCATCCTCCCACCTATTTGTTAGCAACATACCAAGCAATGAGGAATGAGTCATATTACAAGTGTTTGTCTACATCACAAAATCCTGTGGAATAAAAAGTAAATATCCAATACATGAACACAGGTGCAGACCTTTATTTGCTAAGTAATATGGTCTGATACCCCTGTACTCCCATGCTGACCAATATTTAAACCCCCTGGAAACACACCAGCAACTAAGCCAAGTATTGAAGTCAATCATATAATGTCCAGGCAACAGACACACACACATTATGTGCTGTGCCAGTGTGCCACCCACTACATATATAATGAAACCAAAGTGTACATAATTACTTATCTACGTTTGTTTAGCTACAGTATTTTTCAGGTTATCTGCGAAGAAATTTCCAGTCCAAGCGAAAACAAAATCTAGTCTAATGCTGACTTTTCACAGAGTGTGTGTGTGTGTGTGTGTGTGTGTGTGTGTGTGTGTGTGTGTGTGTGTGTGTGTGTGTAACATCAACATGGCCCATACACACAACCCCTATTAATCATCAATTTTCTTGCCCGTTGCACCGTAAACATCAAAACCATGTCAGTATATAGTACAAGCTGAAAATAAGCCACATTTCCATAAACTAAGTCTGAGTATGCACAAACACCAAAATGCAACATCTCCCTTTCGCAGTCTGCCCTACTATGCACAAGCACCAGAATGCAACATTTCCATCAACAACCCCTTGAACAGCCCTTCGAAGTATGCACGACAACCAACATGAAATATTAGCCCCAGTGACCTCATTAGTAGAGCGGAGTATACACAAGCTGCAAAATCAAACATTTGCCACATGACCCATGCAGTATAATGTGCACATACCAGTTCTCACCAACTGCACATCAACCACCTAGAAACCAGACTTATTTCCAAATGTTCTGTCTGCAATGTCACACTTTGTTGATATTAGCTTTGTAATAATTGAATATGTAGCTTTTCTCCCCTGGCCTCCATTGAAAACTGCCTCATTCTGGCCCAATGGACTCTCAACAAACTTCAAAAAATAAATGAAAAATGGTAGCATTCCTGCATATTTCCCCCATTCTGTAGTCAAACCACGATTAAAAGTTTATGAAATTAGTAGGGTTGTCTTTAGTGTCACAGTTACACAGTCTATAGTATTGGTGTTATTGAACCTGTAGTAATCACTGGTCTCGTAACTATCTATAATCACTCACAGGTGGCATAATTATCTGTAATCCCTATCATAACACCTCCACCTGATTTTTTGTTAGAATGTCTGTAACAGTAAAAACATTTATACCCTGACAGAACTTGTTTGCAGTTTTGCAGTCATTGTTACAAACAGTAACACCATGAATCTTGTGGAAATGTAGCTAGTTTTCCAATTAAAAAAAATATATACTATTAATGCTTCTAACATTAATAACCATCAGAGATGCTTCAAATGTCGGTATCTGTAAACTGTTAAAATTTCGACCTGGCTAAAATCTTGCCTAGTTTTTGTCAAATATTACAAAATATCTGCTGGAATATTTCTCTTCCCTGATCTTGACCAATGCACACCTACCTGTCTGAACACATGTGCCCCAAACTAGCCTTGGATGCTCAGCATATTTCCATTCTTAAAACAGGACATTTTTTTCCATGTAGGTTGTACATATAAGAATTAAAGGATATGGTGAATGACTGCTCAAGCCTAAAATGTCAAATCCCATGCATATATAAGATAAGGTATGGCTTATGCCATTACTGACATCCTAACAAAGAGGATATCCTCTTTTAAGCATTTATCCCCTCCCCTTAGGCTAGGGGCATACAACTTGTATTACTGCAGGGGCCACTGTTCCTGTCTATGCACGTGTATGCTACTGTGTATCTATTGAGGAAGGTTATTGCATTCATGGCTTGGTGAATTGAACACACAACCCCAGCACCACCCCCAGATATCAGTGCCACTCTTCCAAAAGATTGTGACAAGGGGCAGCCCTATTCAGCCCCATCATTCCCAATGATAGAGTTCCCCATTCACCCCACAGGGGGCTGAAGTAGATGCCCATGCTGTGAACATAAGTCACCTGGATTATACTCTGGGTTCATCTCTCTATTTCACTGGAGCTGGTATTTTCCCCATAAAACTGAACATCAACTCCCTGCCCATAAATGGACTAGTGGACTGGAGTGGAACAAAATAAATGCTTCTGCCTTCTCCCACTCTAGCCTACAACACTGACATAATACAGTACATCATACCAATCCAATGTGCTCCAGCCCATAGCTGTGATTCTAAAATAAGGTGCAACATGAGAACATTTTCAGGATAACTGAACTATACATGCTTCTTTAAGTATCTTCCATGAATAAAAAAAATCTCTACCTAACGCTGCTATTCAACACCCCAACCAATAATCTTTACTAAACATAATACTGACGATGCCCAATCTGCCACGTCAGCTGTATAATTTTCAGAGCAAGCAAATGGCGCAGACTGATAAGCCATACCTGCTACAAACTGTATATTTGATTCTAAAATAAAGTGCCTCAACACTTACTTAGATTTTAGATTAGGCTGACAGTACTTGGTGCTAAGCCATACTGCTCCAGACAACAGCTGAAGTTCCAATATAAAGTGCAACTTTGCTGAATGGAAAAAGAACACACTGCCTAAATGCTGTGTTTACTACTCACCAAATACCATAATGCCATGCAGCAGTAATTAATCCAGTCATCCACATTTTTCCTAAGTAAAGGAAATGGTCCATAATCACATTCCACACATTCTCCCAACCCTCCTACTCTAGACTCACAATCTAGCACCTGCAGCCCATTAATTAGCTTATATAAATCAGCCTTGTAACTCTCTTGGCTCAGCCTGCATTTCTACTCTGTGCTAACAGAAGGCTTAGCCACCCTTATATAACTTCTGAATAAAGGTACAGACACTGCTAGAGAGATGTTTTTAAATGCATTTAAATTTGTTTATTTGGTAAGTTAACAGGTCCATTCTAGAACATTTTTAGACATAGGTCAGGCAACAAATGCAAAGATAAATACAATGTATAAAAATGGTCAGTTAACTAACCAACATATTTGTCAGAAGTGAGAGAAAGCCAGAGAACCCAGAAAAAAAGGCAGAAATAGAGTCCATTCAAACTCCACTGAGACAGTAAGTAGAGGCCAGAACAGTATCTAATTCTGAATATCAGCAGGCTTGAAATGTTTTTTCTTCAAGTGTGTATAAACCAAATGGTGTCATAGAAATCGGACATCATTTTACTTGGGATACAACCACCTAATTGAAATAAAAATAAACTGTCCATTGTTTGGACCAAAACTCATTTTAAGGGGTAACCTTCTAGTTAATTTGATCAGAAATGACACTGAGGTTTTGGGAAAAGTACGGACACTTTAGTATAGTATGTATCTGTACTCAGAAATAGATGAAATACAGGTTGTGAGGATTCCAAACACAACTGCCAGTAAACAGTAGTGGGTTCATTGTAATTCCAATTAAATGGAAACTTACAAAGGCACAGTACTAAAGAAGGAGCTGATAATATGACAGTCACAAATACAAGTCAAGAATGTCTTGTTAGACCTCTAGGTAACTGAAAATAAAAAAATCTGTTAATAATCCGTCTTGTTTCGCATATCACGGGAAAGCAATATACAGCTTTAATGTTGGCCTAAAGCGTAAAACATTCTGAGCAAGTACCGAAGATAGTTATGACACTGAGGCCAGTGTATGTGGGCAAGATGAAACAAACCAATCTCAGATGACAACCTGGAACCCAGCCAAAGCCAATATGAATGCCAACTCCTAACTTCCCGTAAAAAGCGAACATGCAAACTGTTGAAGTGATGACAAAGCAATTCCAGGTTACTTCAGATGCAACCACGTAATTGAAATAAAAATAAATTGTCTATTGTTTGGACTAAACCTCATTTTAAGGGGTAACCTCCTAGTTAATTTGATCACAAACTGCAAATGCAAAAAGCAACATACACACAAATGTCAAAGGGCCAAACGTTCTTTATCTACAAACATCACACCACCTCAAGTTACCAGTGTCAAAGGATCCCACTTCAGTGACAAACAGGACTCTAGTAATCGCATGTGTAAAGAACAACAACGTTCAACAAGCACAACATTTCATAAATTACTACTCTGTAAAAGAACGGGGGGGGGAATTAAAACAGATTTCCAACAAAAGTTCCGCAACAAAATTGAAACTGGGCACTGTTACATTTAATAACACTAAGAACGCACAAAACATTTACCTGCAGAATGTAGATTCAACACAAGGCAGACATAAGTGATCATCAGCGAACTATACAATTCAAAAAAAAAAAAAAACAAGCGAAGACAGAAAAGGAGAAGGGAATATAGCTGTATCGGATGTGATGCTGGTTGGGCAGTATCTCACAACTCGACGGTATCCACTAGTGCTCATATACAATAGAAAAAGCGAAAGCGGCACACAGCAGATGGCCTCACTAATGGCCAAAACGGATGCAGAAACAATGTGCTCTGAGTCCTATTTACACCTAGGCTAGCACACCATATATACCTACAAACAAAACACATTACAAAATATGAAACCCCAGGGTATAACCCTTTGCTGTTTAAATTGAGACAAGTTGCCATTGATCGTAGATTTCTTAATAAAGACATGCAAACATACACACACACAAACACACACACATATAAATATAATACAAGTATACGCAGATGTGTACGGCTGTCCTCTGCAGGATATCCCAGAAAGGTGGTGAATCATAACTTAGAAAGTAATACTTACTATGAGAAAAAGAAGGTAATTGTTGTTCTGAGCTGAACGGGAACTCCTGGTAGTGCCTACAGCGGTCTGTGAAATCCTTGAGTGCGGAAAATAAAATAGAAGATCCAGTAGCAGGTAAAATCCCCAATTCTTTGTAGAAAGAAAAGAAATACCTGCTGCTGGACCCAGTTTTTATTAGGAGGAAACAAAAGAAATTTAGGTTGGGGGTGGAGGTGTTATGCAAGTGGTGGCTTGGATTGCAAGAATCCGATTGGTTGCCACCACTTGCTTATCGAGAACTTTTAAAACAGATTTTCTGCATGAAGTTTAATGTAACCTTAATGTAAGAACATGCTGAAACGTAACTATATAATGTAAATTACACATTCAGTTACGATTTCAGCGTGTTTTACATTAAGGTGAACTAGAAATCTGCAGTACACTTTCTCTGGCCTGTGGAAGGCACAAGGGGGGGGTAACGGCTTGTAATTTGTACCTTCTCATGGCGTGCTCGGGGTTAAGCACACAGGCGCCATGAGAAGGTACTCGGGGTTAATGAGTTAATAATTGCATTACTTGTGGAAAGCAAATGCCTCATAAAGATTTTCATTCGTACTGTATTCCTTGCCTGGGCCCTGACCACAACGTACCTTGCTGTTGGTTTTGTGCTGCATTTAATCAACGCACTATCCGTCGTCTGTATATTTTCGCCTCTAAATATTTTGGTTCTCTGTATAATTATCCAGAAATGTCATCGGTTAGCCATCCGACTACCGGGATTCTGAAAAAAAACGCAAAGATAAAGACAGAGACAGGCCGCCGAGGTCCAACAATGTTGACGATGCTTCTCCTAAGCCAGTCGCCAGTTCGCCGGTACTCAGTGAGGTGCTTTCGCAGCCCCTTATACACGCTACTTCTGATTCGCAGGCCTCTACTGAGACCCATTCGGACTCCGGTATGCCATGAGATGCTTCAACTATGGAACCAGTGGATGTCTCTACCTTGGATGGGTCTGGAGCCGCTGTGCAGGCACTGGCTTCTGAGGGTGTATTCAAGCCTATGGACTTGCATATTAAACCGACGCCTCCTTCTTTACTTAGGCCTAAATCTCGATCCATGTCTAAAAAATTGACGCCCAGGCCACATGCTCAGGCCTCTAGGCCTAAAAAACAAATGATAAAAATGGCTGAAGATCTAATGACTCTAATCAGGGGTAGCCACCCCCTCCCCCCTTCTAAGATGCCAAGAACTGAAGTTGATTATGAATCTTCTGATCAGGATTCTGTTTTGTCTGACTCTTGTGACTATCTGGATTTGCCCTTACCTACTTATGAGGATACTGATGCAGAGGGCTCTATTCCCTCTGCTTCCCCTCCTGGGGATTTTTCTTTTGGGGAAACCTTACATACTCTAAGGGAGCATTTCCACTGGGAATGCCAGGATTTTTCTGATTCAAAAGAGGCTTAGGGATTTCCGTCTCCTACCTCAGAGTAGGCCTTTAGCTATTCCTCCTGTACTAGACATTGTTGATGATGCTTTCTTCAAATTTAGTTTGGCCCCTGATTCCTGCTTCCAGAAAACCTGACGGATACTACAGGGTCCCAGAGTCCCACAAGTTCCTTTTCAAAAATCCTATTGCAGATCCAGAGCCTATTTCACAGGGGCCCAAGGGCATTAAGGCTTCTACTGCTCCAAATCCTACCCCTTCTGATAGAGACTCCAGTGCACTGGATAGATGGGGTAAGAAGGTTTACACTTCTGCAACCTTGGCCTTTAAACTGCCAGTTTCATATGTTAAAATATCAGCAACATATTATTGGACTGCTTAAACAGAAAATTATGTTGATTCTTGACTGTGTGGAAAATAAAGAATTACAGGATTTAATGCATTCTGCCAAACAAGTTGGAAAACATACTTTGCAATGTGGTTTTGATTCATTAGAGGCCTCTTGCAGGGCTGCTGTTACTGGGTCTGTGCTTAGAAGGCATGCTTGGCTTAAGGAGCAATCTTTGCCTGATCATGTTAAAGCAAAGTTGTTGGATGCTCCTTTAAATCAGGACCGCCTGTTTGGCAACAAGGCTGAGGAAGTTCTTAAAAAGATGGAAGGTAAAGCTAAATCTATGCAAACTGTTAAAGATTTTTTACAAGTTCAGCCTCCTAGATTTAGTAGGCACTGGCCCTCTAAGAATTAGTCCTTTCCAGCCCCTTCCTGGTCTTCTCAAGCCAAACCCAGACACAGCAAAAACCCCAGGTTTCAGTCCCAGGGGACTTGCAGAACTAAGCAGTGGGGGGGGCCTACACTTCCACGTCTGGGAATAATAAGACCCCCCCTATGGTAAACTGTCTCAATGGCTTCCTTTTAAAATTTCCAAGCACTTATCAACTGACTACCCCTTTGGGGGGAAAGATTGCTCTTCATGCAAAGAATTGGGAACTCATTACCCAGGACAAATGGGTTTTAAATATAGTATCCCAGGGATACAGATTTTACTTCTACACATTGCCAACATCAAGTGGGTGGGCAGACCTACCCCCAAAATCAGTGGGCAGAAGCCCAAAAACAAGTACTTTCTCTCTTAAGCATGGGGGCTATTCAACTGGTACCAGAAGAGGAAAACGGATAAGGTTTCTACTCAAGGCTTTTCCTGGTACCCAGAAAAGATAATTCATGGTGTCCTGTCCTAGACCTGTCTACACTAAACACCATTTTGGACATTACACAATTCAAGATGTTGACTCTTCAATTACTTCCTGTGCTAGGCAAAGGTGCCTGATTGGCAAAACTAGATTTAAAAGAAGCATACCTGCACATCCCAATCCCAGGAATCTTGCAGAAGATATCTACACTTCAAAGCAGGCTACACGCACTATCAGTTCTCTGCACTGCCCTTTGGCTTATCTACTGCACCCAGGGTATTCACAAAGTGCCTAGCTCCAGTCATTGCATTTTGCAGGCAAAGAAATATTCAAATATACCCATACCTGGACAGTTGTCTAATTCAGGCAGAAAGCCAGGACATACTTTTGTATCATCTGGCCTTTGTTCAAAGGGTGCCGACTTGTCTGGGGTACACCATAAACGAAAATAAATCACACCTGGTACCCTGTCAACAAGTTCTATTCCTGGGAGCAAGCTTTAATACAACTTCCCAGATGGCTTACCTCACGCCACAAAAGCAAATTCATTTGACACCCTACTTCAAACAAATGGGCACAAAAACCCTGCTATCTGCAAGACAAATACTGCAAGCCTTGGGGTTCATGGCCTTCTGCATTCTTCTAATTCCATTTGCAAGACTGCATATGAGGAAGCTACCGTGGTATCTAAAAAGCCTATGGTGTCAACATTCTCAAGACCTAGAAACAATGATTCCTATCATACCTCGCCTACGCCTAGAGTTCCTTTGGTGGGCAGAGGCCTGTCACCAAAACAAGGGACTACCTTTCACACCACCCCCTGCCGCCCAAACCCCAACAGCAGATGCATCAGACTATGCATGGGGGCTCACCTGGCAGGGAAGTGAATTCAGGGCAAATGGAACCCAAGTCAAATGCACCTGCATATCAATCAAAAAGAAATGTTAGCTGTACAGAATGCGCTGACAGTCTTCAAGGACCACATTCTTCCAGGACAACTAATTGTAAAGACGGACAACACCACTGTTGTGTGGTACATAAGCAGGGGGGTACACATTCTTACCCCCGCTGCAGGCTAGCCATGGCATTGTGGAACAGCCTTGAGCTACCAAGCGCACCTACAAGCTCAATTCCTGCCAGGAAAATTAAATACACTGGCAGACGGACTAAGCAGAAACCTCATGGACCCACACGAGTGGAAACTGGAACCAAGGATTTTCAACATGTTGACAAGCAAACGGGGAAGCCCAGATATAGACCTGTTTACCTCTCCCCAGAACTACCAATTGGACAAACTTTGCACAAGGGCTCCCCACAAACAAGCCTGGAAAGTGGATGCTCTGTCCTTCAGCTGGAAAAACCTGCCTGTCTATGCTTCCCCCCTCTGCCTCTGCTCTCCAAAGTGCTACTAAAAATCAAACAGGACAAACCAAGGATGATTTTGATTGCTCCAGACTGGCCGCACCAACACTGGTACCTCCACCTGCGCAGTGTGTCAGTTATCTCCATGGCACCTGCCTCAGACTCCTTTCCTGCTGTCTCGGCAGGAGAACCAGATTCTGCACCCTTGGCTTGCAGCCTGGCAAATTACTTAATCTCTCCTTTATCATCCCTCAGCAAACCTGTGATGGATATAATTTTAGAGGCAAGGAGGCCTAGTACTAGAAAATCTTATGCTGAAAAATGGAAAAGATTCTGATTCTGTGCCTGGAACCAATCTCGAGGGATGAGCACAGCAGCGCCCAATTTACCTCAGATTTTACAATACTTAACTGAGATGCTTCACAAGGGCCTGTCTTTTTTTCCCCTCCATTTAAAATCCATGCCTCAACCATTTCAGCTCATTATAACACAGAACCTCCACTCTTCTGTCATCCACTGCTCAAGCAGTTCCTCACAGGGGCCAAATATTTGAGACCACCCAGGAGAGCTCCAACCCCAGCCTGGGACCTTAACTTTGTTTTGGGGAAACTCACTTTAGCTCCTTTCGAGCCAGCTGTTACTGCAAACTTAATTGTTTCTTGAAAAACAGCTTTCCTTTTAGCAATCACTTCAGCTAGAAGGGTATCTGAATTACAGGCCCTTATGGCAGTTGAACCTTTCATCATCTTTCATACGGACAGGGTGTCCCTCAGAACCAATCCATCCTTCATGCCCAAGGTAGTATCCAGTATGGCTCTTAATCAGTCCATTCATTTGCCAACCTTCTTTCCCAATCCATAGAATAAAGGGGAATGGATACTGCATTCCTTAGATGTGCACAGACAACTTAGATTCTACTTGGACAGGACTAAACCTCAAAGGAAATCTGAACAACTGTTGGTGGCATTTGCTGCAGGGGCAGAGGGGAGGGCTATTTCAAAGCAAACCATTTCTAAATGGATAAGCCATTGCATTTATTTTTGCTATAAGCACCATGGAAAACCTATCCCCCAGGGGATCAGACCTCACTCCACCAGGGCTGCATCTACCTCTACAGCCTTTCTCAGAGGCATCCCTACCAGGAATATCCTAGAAGCTGCTACCTGGAATTCTTTACATACTTTCACCAAGCATTATCATTTGCCAATTTTCTCTAAATCCAGAGCTGGCTTTGCCACTGCAGTCTTGCAGGGCCTTATAGCTGGCCCTAATGCTACCTAAATTCCTCCTCCCAACCATAGTTTTGGGAATCTACCCAAATGTAATGGCTGCAACAGTGAAACACTAAGAACATAGTACAGTTGTGTACACGTACCATAAATGTAGATGTTCGAGTTATATTCACTGTTGCAGTCCTGGTTACCCTCCCTCCAGCCCCCTAACTTCTTTTGACTATACCTCAACTTTCCTTTACTATGCTTAAAAGCCTTTTTGGTGTATTTGCTTTTTTGTTGGAGGTATACCTTTGTGCTTTTATGTTTAATTGCTTCCCATTAGGGGGGCACCTGCATCTGGGGCAAGAAAAACTGATGTAATGGCGTCGGCTGCATGTTTTATACCCCTGACGTCATGGAAGAAGGGACAGCAACTGACGCAGGACCCAAGATTTTGTTAATCAGGCCGACTGAGGGCTACCTGCAAGCAGATAACCCAAATGTAATGACTGCAACAGTGAATATACACGAACATCTACATTTATGGTAAGTGTACACAACTGTACTTTTCCAACTGAATAATCCTTTAGGCGGAAAGGTTGGTCTGCAGTCCAAAAACTGGGAACTCATTACCCAGCAGAAATGGGTTTTAAATATAGTGTCCCAAGGATACAGATTTCACTTCCGCATGTTACCAACACCAAGCGGGTGGCCAGATCTACCCCCAAATCAGTGGGCAGAGGCCCAAAATCAAGTTCTCTCTCCCTCTCAAGCAATGGGGCTATTCAGTTGGTACCAGAAGAGAAAAAGGGACAAGGTTTCTATTTGAGACTTCCTGGTACCCAGAAAAGGCAATACATGGCACCCTATCCTGGACTTTTCTACTCTAAAACCTTTCTGGTGATTCCAAAATTCAAAATCCTGACTCTTCACAGCTGCTTCCTATGCTAGCCAAAGATGCATGGTTAGCAACACTAGACTTAAAAGAAGCATACCTGCACATCCCTATCAGGGGGTCTTGCAGAAGATACCTACGCTTCAAAGCAGGCTACATGCAGTATCAGTTCTCTGCACTGCCCTTTGGCTTATCTACTGTCCCCAGGGTATTCACAAAGTGCCTAGCTCCAGTCATTGCATTTTGCAGGCAAAGAAATATTCAAATATACCCATACCTGGACGGTTGTCTAATTCATGCAGAAAGCCGGGACATACATTTGAATCATCTGGCCTTTGTTCAAAGGGTGCTGACTTGTCTGCAGTACACCATAAACAAAAAGAAATCACACCTGATACCCTGTCAACAAATTATATTCCTGGGAGCAAGCTTGAATACAACTTCCCAGATGGCTTTCCTCACGCCAGAGAAACGGATTAATTTGCCAACCTACTTCAAACAAGTGGCCACAAAAACACAACTATCTGCAAGGCAAATACTGCAAGCCTTGGGGTTCGTGGCCTCCTGCATTCTTCTAATTCCATATGAGGAAACTACAATGGTATCTCAAAAGCTTATGTTGTCAACATTCACAGGATCTAGAAGCAATGATTCCTATCATACCTTGCCTACGCCTAGAGTTCCTTTGGTGGGCAGAGGCTTGCCACCAAAACAGGGGACTACCATTCACACTACCCCCTTTCGCTCAAACCTTAACAGACGCATCAGACTATGCACGGGGGGCTCATCTGGCAGGAAAGTGTATTCAGGGTAAATGGAACCCAAGTCAAATGCACCTGCACATAAATCAAAAAGAAATGTTAGCTGTACAGAATGCTCTGACAGCCTTCAAGGACCACATTCTTTCAGAACAACTTATGGTAAAGACGGACAACACCACTGTCATGTGGTACATAAGCAGGGGGGTACACATTCTTACCCCCTCTGCAGACTAGCCATGGCACTGTGGAACACACCTTGAGCTACCAAGTGAATTTACAAGCTCAATTCCTGCCAGGAAACCTAAATACACTGGCAGACGGACTAAGCAGAAACCTCATGGACCCACACAAGTGGAAACTGAAACCAAGGATTTTCAACATGTTGACAAGCAAGTGGGGGAGCCTACATATAGACTTGTTTGCCTCCCCCCAGAACCATCAATTGGACAAATTTTGTATAAGGATTCCCCACAAGCTAGCTTGGAAAGTGGATGCTCTATCCTTCAGCTGGAAAAACCTGTCAGTTTATGCCTTTCCTCCTCTGCTCTCCAAGGTACTACTAAAGATCAAACAGGACAAGCCAAGGACGATTTTAATTTTACCGGATTGGCCACGCCAACACCTGGTACCCCCTCTTGTGCAGTGTGTCACGCTTGCCCCCATGGCACCTGCCTCAGACTCCTTCCCTGTTGTCTCAGCAGGAGAACCAGATTCTGCACCCTCAGCTGCAAACCCTGAACCAAGCAGCCTGGCTAATTACCTAATCTCTCCTTTACCATCCCTCAGTAAATCAGTAATGGATATCATTTTAGAGGCAAGGAGGCCTAGTACTAGAAAGTCTTATGCTGCAAAATGGAAAAGATTTTGTGCCTGGAATCGGTTTCAAGGGATGAGCGCAACAATGCCCAGTTCACCTAAGATTCTACAATACTTGACTGAGATGCTTCATAAGGGCTTGTCCTTTTCCTCCATCAAAATTCATGCCTCTGCCATTTCAGCTCATTACAGCACAGAGCCTCCCCTCTTCTCTCGGCTACTGTTCAAGCAGTTCCTCACAGGGGCCAAAAATTTAAGATGCCCAGGACAACTCCAACTCCAGCTTAGGACCTTAACTTTGTCTTGGAGAAACTCACTCTTCCTCCTTTTGAGCCAGCCGCTACTGCAAATTTAAAATTCCTTTCCTTTTAGCTTTCACTTCTGCAAGAAGGGTATCTGAATTACAGGCCCTTATGGCAGTGGAGCCTTTCATCTTCTTTCATGCGGACAGGGTGTCCCTCAGAACCAATCCCTCCTTCATGCCCAAGATGGTATCCAGTGTGGCTCTTAATCAGTCCATTCATTTGCCTACCTCCTTTCGTAACCCACAGAACAAAGGGGAACAGATACTGCACTCCTTAGATGTGCACAGACAACTTAGATTTTACTTGGACAGGACTAAACCTCAAAGGAAATCTGAACTGCTGGTGGAATTTGCTGCAGGGACAGAGGGGAAAGCTATTTCAAAGCAAACCATTTCAAAATGGATAGGCCACTGTATTTATTCTGCTATAGGCACCATGGAAAACCTATTCCACAGGGCATCCAACCAGGGCTGCATCTGCCTCCACATTCTTTTCTCAGGGTGTTCCTACCAGGGACATCCTAGAAGCTGCTACCTGGAGTTCTGTACATACTTTCACCAAGCATTATCATTTGCCAATTTTCTCTAAATCCAGAGCTGGCTTTGCCACTGCAGTCTTGCATGGTCTTATAGCTGGTCCGAATTCTATTTAAATTACTCCTCCCAACCTTAGCTTTGGTAATCTACCCAAATGTAATGACTGCAACAGTGAAACACTAAATGTAGTACAGCTGTGTACACTTACCATAAATGTAGATGTTCGAGTGTATTCACTGTTGCAGTTCTGGTTACCCTCCCTCCAGCTCCCTTTCTCCTTTTGGCTATACCTCTACTCTCCCTTACTAGACTCCAAAAAGCTTTTTGGTGTATTTGCTTTTTTGTTGGAGGTATATCCTTGTAATTATAGATTTAATTGCTTCCCATTAGGGGGGCACCTGACATCTGGGGCAAGAAAAACTGATGTAATGGCATCAGCTGCATGATGTGAAATTGTTCAATCTCGCCGTTTGTTCTTACACACGGGTTCGGAGCTGATCCTCGGCTCCGAGTCAGCCGCATCACTAGCTCACATCTTCGAGAAAGCTCGAGGCACAGTAATATCCCATGATCCTCCGGTGCTAACCCTCAGATCTAGTTTGCCGCTAGCAGCAGATCACATCGAGAGGTTCGGGCCAGTACAATTTTTACTGTTTTTTCTTGTTAAAGATAGATTCTTATAATCTTTATCTTAATAATTGATAGTTTCATATATGTAGTAGTTGTGTGAACTAGTTTAGGTAGTTTGTTACCTTTAAAATTATTAGTAAGGGCCTTAGGCCATTTTTTGTCTGTAAGAACTTACAGTATTTAAATAGAAAGTTAACTTTTTCTATTTTATTTTTTCTTTTAAAAATATACATATATCTCAGTGTGCTGTGGTGTGTTTTTTTGTACTTTTATATATATATACTTATATCTTAGATATTGTAGTTAAAATTTTTTCTATACAGTCCTGTCTTTTTTTCTAGTACAATGTCAGAAAAGACTAAGAATGGATTTAAAAGGTGTCAGTGTGGACAGAAGATGTCCATTACTGACAACCATTCATCCTGCGTCTACTGTCTTGGCCCTCTCCACTTGCAGGAAGACTGTTCCATCTGTCATTCCTTTAGTGGGAGGGTCATGCTGGAAAGACGCAGGAAGTTGGTTGACAGAGGTTTAATTAAACCTGAGTTTCAAGAGGCCCTGGACAAGGCTGAACAGGTTTCGAAGTCTTTGAAGGGGTCGAAGTCTTCAAGAGTGTCGGAGCCCAAATCATCGGCTCCGAGCACCTCTTTTCAAATTCGGACACCGGCTCCTATGACTTCGGTGCCGGGTGTCGAGACCTTATCTCTGCACGAGGCTCAGGTCTTGGAGCCGGTATCAGAGGTACCACCGTCTACTATCCTTCGCTCGGTGACGGCTTCGATCCCTTCGATCCATTCTTCGAGGCCACTTTCCGACTCCGATGTGGACCGAGTGGTACAGAAGCTTATGGAGAACTCGGCTTTGTCAAAATTACTCTAGGTTTCGTCCCAGTTGGTTTCGAAACTCGAAACGATTCCAGTTCCCTCGACACTTCCTCCTCCGAGACCCGTCGAGTCATCGGCATTAGGAGTCGAAGAACCGATGATTGTAGAGCCCTCGGTGCCGAAGCCTCCAGTAGTGCTATCAGCTCCGTTGACCTCGACTCCTTCGGAACCAGCCGGAGAGTCTCGGAGCCGAACATCTTTCCTGGGTTCCAGGGGGGATAGTCGAACCGAGATTTTGGTTCTGACTTCCGCTCGGTGCCTCTGCTCAGATCAGTTCGGATATATCCTCGGTGTCAGAGCCCGTGGTTCCGATTCTGGAGAAACGACCTCCTTCTTCGGATCGGGTCGGATCTTCGGGTCGGTGCACCGGTGCCTTTGACATCATGAGGAAGGTCCTGTCGGATCAGACACTTACTTCATCGGCTTCTTTATCTCCTTCCCCAAAAGGTCCGCATTCTGCTTCTGTGCCTTCGGTACCTACCAAGCGTCGAGACCCAATGCCTCAGAAGTCCCCACAGGGAGACTCTGGTTCCTCAGATGCATCCCCAGAAGCTCCCACTGAGGATGTTCTGAGGAAACGACTGTGCAAGAGGAGGCACATAGATTCCCCACAGGAATCTCTTACATCTGATACTGATTTAGATGAAACAGAAGGGTCCCCATGGTCCACCTCTGAGGATGTCTCTTTTGCAGACATTTTAGAAATCCTGAAGCAAAGAGGGGACTGGCAAACCCTTACCCCTTCTGCGGATGAATCGGTTTTACTGAAGGCATTTGGGACTCAACCTTCTACCTCCTGGGTGAGTCCTCCCTTTGACGATCTCATGGATCTAGTAGCTCGGAGGGCTTGGGAAACACCTGATACAGTGGAACCAGTCCCGCGTAAACCCAACAAATACATGACAGCTCCCCAAGATAAAGCCTATCTTACAAAAGGAGTTCCCGTAGCCACTATGGTGGTGGCGGCGGCCACTAAGAAAGAGATGTCTGAATCATCTTCCTCTGTCCATCCTCCTAATAGGGATTCTAGGACAATGGACAGATATGGGAAGCGCATATTTAGTTCGGCGACTTTTTCCATCCGATCGCTCAACTACCTTACGCATTTTACGCGTATACAAAGAGATCTCATTAAGGAATTAGGAGATACTCTTCAGGGACACACAGATGCTGCTGTCGCCGAGAAAGTGACAGCGCAACTTAACACCCTAAATTCCATTGTCAACTCGTCCATGAGGCTGATTTCATACGCAGCCGAAGGATCGAGTAGAGCGGCAGCTTCAGTGATTGCACTGAGAAGACAGTCCTGGTTGCGTTTATGCTCCTTTGCGGAAGCCTTTAAGTCTTCCTTTGCCAATGCCCCCTTTGATGGTGCCTCCCTGTTTGCGCCCAAAGTAAAGGAGACTCTCACGGGGTGTGAACAAGAAGGGAAGACCCTGTCTGCCGTAGGGGTCCGTTTTTCCATTCCATCTAGACCCTACCCTAAAGGGCAACGAGATGGAAAGATGTGGTTCCGAAAGACTCAGGGATCTTTTCAACACACCCAAAGTGATGCCCCCTCCAGAGGCAGAGGAGGGGGAAGAAATGGAAGACGCCACCCAGCCGGCAGAGGGGGTCCGCAAAATCAGGGTGACAGAGAGACCTTCTCTGGAAAACCCTTCCAGCACTCCTGAGTGCAGGCCCGGCTGTCCTACTCTGGAGGCAGTCTGGGGTCGCTTGGCTTTATACCCAGAGGCCTGGCTAAATCTTACATCAGATTACTGGGTAAAAAGCATATTTACCAGAGGCTACAACATTCCCTTCATAAAAATACCACCAAACTCCAAAAAACTCCCAGATGTTCCACCCAGTCTGCGAGACCAAGCAACCATAGAGATAAGAAGGTTGCTCGAAAACAGAGTCATCCAACCAGTCCCAGCGGACCAAATAGGATCCGGAACTTACACAAGGTTCTTTTTAGTTCCAAAGAAAACAGGGGACTGGAGGCCAATTTTAGACCTCAGCAAGTTAAATACCTTTGTAAAAAAGGAAAAGTTCCAGATGGTCACGCTTCAGTCAATCCTCCCTTTTCTGCAAAAGGGTGACTGGATGTGCTCTATAGATCTCAAAGACGTATACTACCATATCAAAATGGCCAGGGCGTCCAGAGATCATTTGCGCTTCCGGCTGGGAGCCAGTCATTTTCAGTTTCGCTCTCTGCCCTTTGGTCTCACCTCAGCCCCCAGGGTGTTCACCAAATGCATGGCAGTAGTAGCGTCTCACTTGAGACGAAAGGGATTCCGGGTGTTTCCTTATCTAGACGACTGGCTCCTTTCCGCCACCACCAAGTGTCATCTTCTACAAGCCAGGGACTATGCTATCAATCTTTGCTCTTCACTAGGCATAACGGTGAATTTTGGAAAATCTGTCTTATCGCCGTCACAGCATATCTTATTTATAGGAGCACAGCTAGACACTTCCCTGGCTCAAGTTACTCTCCCCCATCAAGAGTGTCAGACCTCAGGCACCAAATTTCGCTCCTTCTTCACAACAACAGAGTCTCTGCATGACAAGTATTAAGAGTGCTAGGCTTGATGGCAGCATCCCTTCTTGTAGTCCCTTTAGGCAGAATGCACATGAGGATCCTTCAATGGATGCTATTCGCCCAATGGTCGTATCTACAACTTCCACTGTCTCACGAGATCTTGATCACAAATTATTGCAAGAAGGATCTCTTGTGGTGGATACACAGTCAAGAGCTAACAATAGGACGACCCTTTGTATTACCCAGTCCGGTAGCAACTCTAACCACGGACGCTTCCCTGATAGGGTGGGGGGGATTCTTTCAGGGACAAACAGTCCAAGGTCAATGGTCCAACATGGAGTACAATCTGCACATCAATGTTCTAGAGATGAGGGCAGTGTTTCTAGCGTTGCAACACTTTCACAAGTCCTTACCTCGGGGAACAGTGACAGTTCAGACAGACAACATGTCATTGGTCTGGTACATAAACAAGCAAGGGGGAACCAGATCTTACCCGTTATGCAGAGAGGCCCTCAGAATTTGGCAATGGGCAAAGTCCACTAGATGCTTTCTGATAGCAACACACATCCTGGGGATTTCCAACGTAATCGCGGACAGGTTGAGCAGAGCCATCCTGTTCCCTCACGAGTGGTCCCTCAAACGTCAAGTGGCAGAAGAGATCTTCCACAGATAGGGCCAGCCTTGCTGCGACCTGTTTGCATCCCCTTTGAATGCCAAATGCAGAAGCTATTTTGCCCTGTTACCCCCTCCCAGGGGGTGTCCCCAGGGACGCACTGGTATATGATTGGCCCCTGGGTCTCCTTTATGCTTTTCCTCCTGTTCCATTAATTCCCAGGTTTTTACAGAAAGCCAAACATCTGGACAGGACCATAATACTGATAGCCCCATTCTGGCCTCAGCAAATCTGGTTTCCCTTCCTTCAATCCCATCAAGTGGAGGAACCATGGATTCTGGACCCGGAGCCAGATCTGTTGACACACTCATCGGGAATTCCTCACACCTTCCTCAAGTCCCTCAAACTCCGCTTCCCATCTTAGCCAGGTCGGAGTTACTATCTCCTGCAGTACAACAAATTATTGTATCTTCTCACAAACCATCTACAAGAAAATTGTACATCAGCAAATGGAACCGTTTTGTGCACTGGGCCTCCAAACAAGGTATAGATCCATTCAGGGCCCCAGTACACAAGATACTAGATTTCCTTTCCTCACTTTTTCAAGAGGGAGCATCAACATCCACTATAAGGGTTCAACTGGCCGCTATATCCAATTTTCATACTGGCAGTAAGGATGGTTCCCTTATGTCTCACAGGCTTTGTAAAGCCTTCATGAAAGGTACTTTTCATCTCCGTCCCCCTTTTCGTAATCCAATAGCACCTTGAAATCTTAATCTCATGCTGTCACAACTCATGTTGCCCCCTTTTGAACCAGCAACCACAACTCCGTTAAAATTGCTTTCGTGGAAAACACTTTTCCTGGTTGCCATCACTTCAGCCAGGAGAGTTTCAGAGTTACAGGCTCTATCTATCCGACCCCCGTACATGATTTTTCATCCGGATAGAGTAACCTTGCGCACCAATCCATCCTTTCTTCCGAAGGTTTGTTCGATTCAGAACATCAATCAATCTATTGAACTGCCTACCTTCTTTAAAAATCATTCCAATAAGCTGGAATACACATTGCACAAGTTGGACGTTCACAGACAACTAAGATTTTACTTACATAGGACAAAAGAGTACAGAAAGTTGGATCAACTATTTGTCTCATATGCTGACCAAAGAAAAGGACAGGCAGTAACAAAGGTTACCTTATCCAAATGGCTCTCAGATTGCATAAATTTCGTATATGCTGAATCCAAACAACAACTTCCTTTCAAACCCAGAGCTCATTCTACAAGGGCAATTGCTACCTCTTCAGCCCATACCGCTAGTTTGCCTTTAGATACCATTTGTGCAGCGGCAACTTGGGCAAAACCACATACCTTTATCGCCCACTACAAGCTAGACAAGAGTTCCAGGGACAGGGCGACGTTTGGTTCCACTGTACTCAGGAATGTTCTCCCTTGAGCCACCTGGGAAAAAGGAGCTAGGGACGCTACCTGTGTGTAAGAACAAATGGTGAGATTGAACAATTTCACATTAAGAACTTATGTCTTACCATAACTATCCATGTGAATTGTTCATCTCGCCTTTGTTCTTACATTCCCCCCCTCCATCCCCCGTCCTACGGTCTGGGAGAACGGTTTTCGATTAGATTCCTTTTCAGCCTTTTCTAGGTATGGTTGACATGTTATTAACATCAGTAATGGCATCATGTTAAGTTGTCTATCTCGCCTTCATTCTTGCTGGATGGGTTCGGAGCCGACCTCGGCTCCGACTCGGTCACTCTAAAAGCTCGAGAGTTGGTTCCACCGGCTCGAGGCTCCCCTTATATCCCACAATGCTAGGCGAGAGTTACCTCAGATCTCGTTTGCCGCTACAGCGATCGAGGTGTTGGTTTTTCTACCGGCTTGTTGGTAAGTGTATTTCTGTAAAATTAGAATACTTAAACCCCTATATTTTTAAGTTTTAACTACTTTTCCCTTAGTTTAGTGGATTTCTACCCCTGTTTTTCGGAAAATTCCATTTTTTTCCCACAAGAACTTTAAAGTTCTCTCTCGGGCCTTCTGGCCTTTCCCCATTCCCTAGTGGTGTGTGTGTGTTGTTCTTAAATAAAACTTTTAGTTAATTGTTTTATTTTTGAGTTTTTAAAATAAGATTAGTGTAATCAGTGTGTCTGACTGAGTGTGTGTGGTTACACTTTCTTGTCTAGGATGTCTAAAGACACAAAGGTCTCAGGATTCAAGAAGTGTGATGCGTGCTGTCAGAAAATGTCTCTGACAGACGGTCACACTTCTTGTGTCTACTGCCTGGGGCCTTTGCACCTGCAGGACTCCTGTGCTGTATGCCACGGCTTCAGCCCCAGGGTCCTGCAGGAAAGAAAGAACAAGTTGATCCTAAGGGGTCTACTTAAGCCTGAGGATTCCCTTTCTGTCTCTGGGAAGCCCTCCAAGGCTTCTAGGTCCTCGGCTCCAGCTTCTGAGCCGAGACCTAAAGCTACAAAACCTATGTCTGCATCGGCTCCGGCTGGAGCCGATGAGTCTACAGCTTCTGTGGTTCCCTCGGCTCCGGCTGGGGCCGAGGTAGTAGAAATTCCCTTGTCGGCTCCGACCAGACCTTCGGAGCCGACATCTAGGAAGAGATCTAGGTCACCATCCCTTGGCTCCGTTCATTCGGCTCCAGCATCTCCTTTGCTGTCTGAACGGAGCCATAAATCTCAATCCTCTAGGTCATCGAGGCTGTCGGATCATGACTTTCAGAGGGTAGTGAGTCGACTTCTTAAGTCCGAGGCACTGGCCCAAATGCTTCAGAGCCCGACTCATCAGTCGATGCCTGACCCTGTCCATCAATATGTTCCTCCTCCGACTCCGTTGAGCACGGAGCCGGGGCGTTTCGGAACCGAGACTGTGGTAGCGTCGGAGCCGATACAGATGTCTTTGGCTCCGTCGTCGGCTCCGATTTCTTCTTTCGAAGAATCTCGGCACCGAACTTCCCTCGTCGGCTCCGAGGGGGTGAGTGGCATCGGACTCTTGTCCGACCCCGCTCTTCCTCTTGGAACTTCGGCGCTGGTGAGTTCGGCTCCGACATCGGCCTCGGAGCCATCACTGTCGGTGCCGAGGGAGGTTCTCAGCTTCTCGGAGCGGGGACCTCTGGCTTTGCCTGACAGGGGTGCGTTCGAGGTCATGCGGAGTGTGTTAGAGCCTGGCTCTACTCCACAGTCGGCTCCGTCCGCCCCTCCCTCTACGGTGCCTCAGGTCAAGTCGACTCACTCCCTCATCCCGGACCGCAGAGAGCCAGCTCCTCAGGAACCCCCTGTGGGGATGTCATACTCTTCCGAGGCCTCTCCTGATTTGGCAGAAGAGCCCCCTCGGAAGAGGAAGTGTAAGAGGAAACACATTGACTCACCTGAGTCCATCACATCTGACACAGATTTAGATGATTCCGAGGGTTCCCCCCGTTCCCCTTCTGAAGATGTCTCTTTTGCAGACATTCTCAAAATCCTCAAACAGAGGGGAAATTGGCCAGCCCTCAACCCTTCGGAGGATGAATCCGTGTACCTTGAGGCGTTTGGCTCTCGTCCTTCCACCTCCTGGGTGTCTCCCCCCTTTGACCCCCTCATGCAGGTGGTAGCTAAAAAGGCATGGACGGCTCCTGATTCAGTGGACCCCACTCCCAGGAGACCCTCAAAATTCATAACGGTACCAGCAGACAAACAGTTCTTGACAAAAGGAGTCTCTGTGGATGCTATGGTGGTAGCTGCTGCCACTAAGAAGGAACTAGCTGATCCTTCAGTACCTGTCCATCCACCTAACAAGGAATCTAGGTCCATGGACAGGTACGGAAGCGGATGTTCTCGTCAGCGACATTTGCTATACGTTCGCTGAACTACCTGTGCCATTTTACTCGTCTTCAAAGGGACTTGATTAAAGAAGCGAGTGACATGTTGAAGGACCCTACAGCTGCGGGTTTTCAAGATAAGATGAACACTCAGCTGGCTACCCTTAACTCCATAGCCAACTCCTCCATGCGCCTCCTTTCTTATGCAGCTGATGGAGCGAGTAGGGCCGCAGGGACGGGTGTGGCCTTACGTAGGCATGCCTGGATGCGGCTATGCAATTTTGCGGACCCCTTCAAGACGTCTTTCACTAATTCCCCGTTTGATGGATCATCTCTCTTTGGTCCTCAAGTGAAAGAAACCTTGACTAGGTGCGAGACTGATGGCAAGACTCTTTCTGCCGTTGGAGTCCATTTTTCTACTCCTTCTAGGCCTTACCCCAAAGGCCAGAAAAGTGGGAAAATGTGGTTCCATAAACAATCTCAAGGGACTTCGCCTGACGCACAAAGTCATTTCCCCGCCAGAGGCAGAGGCGGGAATAACAATGGTAGACGTCGCCCTCGAGGCAGGGGGGCTCCGCAGAACCAGGGCAATCGAGAAGCCTTCTCTGATAAGCCCTTTCAGCATCCCTGAGGTGTTGCCCGACTGCCCACCTTCGGAGGCAGTTGGGGGAAGATTGTCACTGTACCCAGAAGCCTGGCTATCCCTGACTCAAGACAAATGGGTACAGTCCGTCATTTCCGAAGGCTATTCTATCCCCTTTCTTCGCATTCCAAACCAATCAAAAAAATCCCTTCCAGATGTTCCACCCGCTCAAAGGGATCTAGCGGTTTTGGAAATTTCAAAGCTGCTTGCAAAAAGAGCAATTCAACCAGTACCAGCAGACCAGCAAAGATCCGGAATCTACTCAAGGTTCTTTTTAGTTCCAAAGAAAACAGGGGACTGGAGACCAATTTTGGATCTCAGTATCTTGAACAGATCAGTCAAGAAAACAAGATTTCGGATGGTCACGCTGCAGTCCATCCTTCCCCTATTGGGAAAAGGAAACTGGATGTGCTCTATAGACCTTCAGGATGCGTACTATCACATAAAAATGAACAGACGCTCCAGAAGATTTCTCCGCTTCAGGCTGGGAACCAGTCATTTTCAATTCAGGGCCCTGCCCTTTGGTCTCACCACTGCCCCCCGGGTGTTTACCAAATGCATGGCAGTGGTAGCTTCTCACCTGAGACGACAAGGATTCCAGGTGTTTCCATATTTGGACGACTGGCTCCTCACAGCTCCCACCAAGCATCTCCTTCTGATGGCCAGGGATTACACTTTTCGCATTTGTCAAAAGTTAGGCATTTCAATAAATTGCGAAAAGTCTGTTTTGTCGCCTTGTCGTACTATTACCTTCATAGGCAAATCTAGACACAGTAGACATGTCTGCGAGGCTAACAGATCAGAGAATAACAGACATACACAGACTGGTCTCACTCCTTTTCAACAACAACAGAATCAAAGCCAGGTTAGTTCTGAAAGTGTTGGGAATTATGGCGGCTGCCATACCTCTGCTTCCATTAGCCAGATTCCACATGCGAATCCTTCAATGGATGCTCTTTACACAATGGTCATACCAGCAACTTCCAATGTCCCACACCATTATGATCACGCAGGCGTGCAGAAATCATCTCATGTGGTGGATGTCTTCCTCAGCTCTTGTTGGGAAGACCCTTTGTTCCTCCCCCTCCGGTTGCTACTCTGACAACGGACGCCTCCCTGATCGGGTGGGGGGGGCATTATCAGGGCAGGACAGTCCAGGGCACATGGCAACCAGACGAATGCCACTTGCACATAAATGTTCTGGAGATGAGAGCAGTGCTTTTAGTGTTGCAAGCCCTTCAAGACTCTCTTCCCTTGGGAACGATTGCAATCCAGACAGACAATATGTCTGTAGTGTGGTACATCAACAAACAAGGCGGAACCAGGTCCTACCCCTGTGTCGAGAAGCACTCAGATTGTGGCAATGGGCGATTTCTTCTCAGCGGTTTCTGATAGCAACGCACATCCCCGGGAAGTCCAATCAAATCGCGGACAAATTGAGCAGAGCTATCCTCATGCCTCACGAGTGGTCTCTGAAAGACTCTGTTGTGAGAGAGATTTTTCTCAAGTGGGGTCAGCCTTGCTGTGATCTTTTTGCTACTCCCCAAAACAGCAAGTGCAGAGATTATTTCACACTATTCCCTTTACCAGGCCAACCCAGCAGAGACGCTCTAGTCCAAGTTTGGCCCCGGGGACTTCTGTATGCATTTCCTCCCTTCCCACTAATCTCTCAAGTGATACAGAAAGCTATCGCTCAGAAGGCCTCGTTGATCCTCATTGCTCCTTACTGGCCTCGACAGGTGTGGTTCCCCTTTCTACATCAATTTCTATTGGAGCGACCTTGGCATCTGGACCTAGTTCCAGATCTTTTGATCTATCAGTCGGGTCAGTTTCATCACTCCCTCCCCTCTCTGAACCTCACTGCTTGGTTCCTCCAGTTCCAACCTTAGCCAGGCTTCCTCAATTATCTCACTCTGTTCGAGATATTTTGATAGCTTCCCATAAATCTTCCACTCGGAAGATTTATTTGAGTAAGTGGAAACGCTTCACATATTGGGCTCAAGGAAGGGACATAGATCCCTTCACTGCTTCCATCCAAATGGTCCTTGATTTTCTAGCTGAACTGTTCCATGCAGGTTCATCTCCTTCTCCTCTTAAAGTTCAATTGGCAGCTATTTCTAACTTTCATGTGGATATTTCTGAGTCTGCCTTAATGTCCCACAAGCTTTGCAAAGCCTTTTTGAAGGGAGTTTTTCTTCTCAGACCTCCTATAAGAAATCCTCCTTCTCCTTGGGACCTAAATTTAGTTCTTACTTCTTTGATTCTCCCCCCTTTCGAACCTGCAGCCTCCTGTTCTTTAAAATTGCTATCATGGAAGACTCTCTTTCTGGTAGCTATTACTTCAGCTAGAAGAGTTTCAGAACTTCATGCACTCAGCTGTCGACCTCCTTATCTATTGTTCCATAAGGACAGGGTATCCTTACGAACCAACCCGTCCTTTTTGCCTAAGGTAGTCTCGACGTCTAACCTAAATCAAAGCATTGACCTCCTGTCTTTTTCCAGAATATTCCAATAGGTCTGAACAAAAATTACACTGGCTAGATGTTCATCGTCAGTTGAGGTACTATTTGGATAGAACAAAACAATTCAGAAAATCTGACCAGCTGTTTGTCTCCTATGCAGAAGGCAGAAAGGGACTTTCAGTTTCAAAGGTATCATTATCTAGATGGCTAACATCTCTGATTTCCCTTGTTTATGAAATTAGACACCAAAAGTTGCCTAATAAACCTAAGGCCCATTCCACCAGAGCCTTGGCTACTTCTTTAGCCTTCCAAGACAGACTGCCTATTGACACCATTTGTGCAGCGGCTACTTGGGCTACTCCTCACACTTTCATTTCTCATTATAAGTTGGATTTAGCTTCTAGGCATAGAGCTAACTTTGGTTCCACTGTTCTCAGGAGTCTGTTCCGTTAGGCCACCCGGGACAAGGTGCTAGGGACGCGGTCCCATCCAGCAAGAATGAAGGCGAGATAGACAACTTAACATATAGAAGTTATGTTCTTACCATAACGTTCCATGTTAGTTGTCTTCTTCTCGCCTTCTTCTTGCGTCCCACCCTCCTTCCCCCTGGCCTGGACAGACCTAGAGGAGCTGTGATTGTGACCTCTCTTTCTACCACCTCTTTACTTAGGCATATGCTGCTTTGCACATTTCCTGAATCAGGATGTAGGTCACCCTTCTTCTCCCTGTTGTTAGAGGTGGACTCTGTTTATAGTTATTCTGTTACTATTATAAGCTGGGGTTAGCTTACAAACGAGATCTGAGGTAACTCTCGCCTAGCATTGTGGGATATAAGGGGAGCCTCGAGCCGGTGGAACCAACTCTCGAGCTTTTAGAGTGGCCGAGTCGGAGCCGAGGTCGGCTCCGAACCCATCCAGCAAGAAGAAGGCGAGAAGAAGACAACTAACATGGAACGTTATGGTAAGAACATAACTTCTATTTTTATCCTCTACCTGGCAGTAGGGTTTCAGACAATTTGTAGTATTTGTTCATAAGTGTTTTAGACACATTTCTAAGAGGGATTCTTCTGGTATAGCAAACTAGATCTGAGGGTTAGCACCGGAGGATCATTGGATATTACTGTGCCTCGAGCTTTCTCGAAGATGCGAGCTGGTGATGCGGCCGACTCTGAGCCGAGGATCGGCTCCGAACCCGTGTGTGAGAACAAAGGCGAGATGAACAATTCACATGGATCGTTATGGTAAGACATAACTTCTTATTTTATGCCCTTGACGACCTGATGTCATGGAAGAAAGGACAGCATCCGATGCAGGACCCAAGACTTTGTTAATCAGGCCAATTGAGGGCTACTGCAAGCAGATAACCCAAATGTAATGACTGCAACAGTGAATACACTCGAACATCTACATTTATTTTAAGTGTACATGACTGTACTTTTGTGTGTAAATATAAATAGAAATGTAGCTACTCTCTTTAACTTGAATTTAGTATAATGCAATGTAAGCAAATGGAGCTTTCTCTGTGGGCCTCTATTGAAAATATATATTACACAGTCAACTTTCCTGGTAAAAACAAAAAAAAAAAGCCAAATAAGTAAATAAACATAGAAAATAAAGGCTTCAATAAGCATAACAGTGCACTTTGAACAAAAAGATAAAGGCCGTTAGAAGTGCACTGCTACAGATATTATGAATTTAAACATCATAATTAGAAATCTAAAGAAAGTTGAAAAGTACTAGACTAAAAACTAAGTTTGTTTTGGTGGCATCAGGGGCATTAAAAATTATATTCAGGTATATGTTAATTGTAGTGCATATATAGTGGCCTAGCTCTGTAGTGTACGGAGAGGTAATGCCTAGACATTGGTCCAGATTACCTCAGTTCAGCTAGTGACTTGTGTGCTGGGAAAGTTGAGCAGGGGAGAACATTGCTGCGCACCAAGTATGCTCTTGAACATTTTGGCACTGGAATAGGTGGTCACATTTGGCAGATTACTACACTGCAAGTACTACTGGCTTGTATATTAACAAAACAGTCAAGACTGTGGATGTAGGCCTGGCAATCCTAGGCCAGTGACATTATCCCTCATAACATGCGAGAGAAAACATGCACATACAAGCCAAGGATGTAAGATTTCTCTTGTTGACATGGATTGCTATGTCAGCTGTCAGAGGTAGGTTTGAAGAAATGTATCCACTGAAGAATGTATCTCTTTCTTTTTTGAAGAAATGTCAAGCAGAGGTTCTTCATTTTGCCTCTGAAGAAACTGTCCAAAAGTAGACCAGACAAACACCGTACTACTGTATCTGTTATACTTTATTTGTCTCAGAACAAATTCTTGCCAAACAGTTAATTCTGTCAGAGCTATTTCAATTCAATTATAACACAGCTAGACAGATGAATAGACTAAGGCACACAGTCTAAAACGTCACCCCCAAATGAAACATACTGTTTAGTTTATATACTCTTTTCAACCAATGTTATTTTTAATGTCCTTGTGACTTGTTCTTCTGGTTTGTCTGTCATGAAAAAGTCCATGGTTATTTCATGCCCTTTTTTTGGTCCTTGCTGCATCTGAAGACTTCACAAAAGTCTCTCCACGTCATCTTTGTGTCACTTGACCTGTCTGCATTTTATTTATTTATGTATTTCTGCATCTGAAAGCCAGGAAGGTCCATTTTATTTTTTTCTATAACAGGATGCATTTACAGTGTTGCCCACAGCTATATGTTGTTAATATCCAAGCTGAACATAACTGTTCTTGCAAAGCAAGCATATTATTTTGAAAACTGCTGTTTGGCCTTGTACATTTCCTTTCACTGTGCACACAGTATATTGGGGAAAAGCATTTTAATTTACACAATATCTGTCAAGTTCAAGGCCGTAACAGAAATTCCCTCATTGGCGATAGTGCCTATGGTTGGTTGTCACACCCTCACTGAGTATCCTCAGTACAGTTGAGTGAACAGACTCATGGTACATTGGGGAAGCCGGGCAACTGGCAACTACAGTTTTTGCTGTATGGAAAAAAGTAAGCATTATATTTATATAATAACATGGGGTATTAAAAGTGTAAGTCTGTTGAGCAGCATATGTAAAGCTCTTTAAAAGTTAACATAAATGGTAAGAGAATTAGGGAACTCAGAAAACTGTGTGGAGGCTAAGGCTGTTAAGCTATATTTCTGAGACACTGTACCAGTCACCATGGATAATGACGTTCAGGTGGATAGGTTCATAGGTGTGTACGTGGCTAATGGCCCTGGGGCCTGTGTAAGCCTAGCCAATAAGAATCCCTAGTATCATGTCAAGAGACGTTAGTTCCCATTGCCTCTCTCCAGCAGGGCAGCTGAATTGATCCCCAGGGTGAACTTTCTATTTCCCATCCACTCGGCAAGATTCCCTTTGAAGAAGGCCAGAGAGGAGCTCTGCTTGACGTGGATGGGGAGTCTGTTCCAGAGCATAGACAGTTTCTGGGTAAGGAACCTATCCCTCCAACATGGTCCATTTATTGTGGTAACAAGATCTGAGGTCCCTGGAGCATGTGGCATGGCGGAATTTTTTTTAGATGTAGCATGTCTAGCAGCTCTGGGTCAGACATGGCTTTGTAGGTTAAGCAGAGATAAGCTCTAAGGAGGCGATACGAGACTAATTATAGCTGGAATTTTTTGAGTCTGTCAGTATAAGCCATGTGTTTAAGGCCTAGGAATCCTCTAGGTGAGGTATTTTTGTGGCATTTCCAGCTTTTACAGGTGTCTGGTGAGGTACATACCAAAAGGGGCATTGCTGAGCTTCAATACAATCTGTGTCACCAGAACCCTATAACGTGTCAACCCGAGGAAAGCAGCTGGCCCTGACAACAACATGGCCAGGGTACTAAGGGAATGTGCGACAGAACTGGCTCCAGTATTCACTGACATCTTCAGCACTTCACTCTAGCTAGCCAGTGTTCCGAAATGCTTCAAGGAGATGACTATCATTCCTCTACCCAAGAAACCACAGCCAACAACTCTGAATGACTGCCGACCAGTTGCTTTAACCTCAACGGTAATGAATTGCCTGGAGAGGCTTGTCAAAGGTCATATAGCCTTAATATTACCTGTGTCACTGGACGCACTGCAATTTGCATACAGGACAAACCGCAGTACAGGGGATGACATCTCATTAGCTCTCCATGAAACACTGACTCACCTAGAAGACAACAACTGCTGTGCAAGACTGCTATCCATCATTTTCAGTTCTGCCTTCAGCACTGTCATCCCTCAGAATCTGATATCGAAGCTACTTCAACTGGGCATAGACTCTCATTTATGCAATTGGATCCTGAGCTTCCTTTCTGAAAGGCCTCAAAAGGTTCATGTGGGAGACAACAGCTCCGGAAGTAGTATCCTGAACACAGGAGTACCACAGGGGTGTGTCTTAAGCCCTCTCCTTTTTACTCTGCTGACACATGACTGCATAGCCACACATGAGATGAATAGGATCGTCAAATTCGTGACACCACTGTTGTAGGCCTGGTCAAAGAAGGAGAGGAGGAGGCTTACAGGAACGAGAATGATCAACTACTGGTCTGGCAACAATCTAGCACTGAATGTCAGCAAGACAAAGGAGTTGATTGTTGATTTCAGAAGATCTTAAGTACCATACAAACCTCTACTGATGAAAGGGATGACGGTGGAAAAGGTCAAGAGTATAAAGTTCTTGGGTCTTCATCTCACTGAGAACTTATCCTGGTCAGTCCATGTATCCAGCACAGTCAAAAAAGCTCAGCAATGCTTGCACTTTCTAAGGAAACTTAGGAAGGCAAAATTACCAGGCTCCATACTTCAGATCTTTTATAGGGACACCATTAAAAATGTCCTGACCAACAGCATTGCAGTAGGGAGCTGTAATAATCAGGATCGGAAGGCTCTCAAGAGAGTTGTAAAGTCAGCAGAAAGAAACCTTGGCACCTCCCTTACTCCTCTGGAAGATCTACACAAATGCCAGTGCATAGACAGAGCCAAAAAGATTTCCAGTGATCCAACACATCTTACCAATGGTCTGTACACTCGCCTATCTTCTAGCAGGAGATACAGAAGCCTGCATTGTAAGACCACCAGGCTAAAAAGCAGTTTCTTTCTGCTCTCTGTTAGACTGTTTAACTCTTTTGGAAAAAGGAACCATGACGTCTGTTACATAACTAGACTATCAAGGGGCTTATTTTATGGATGTGCAATAACTAAGTGCAATACTAAGGTGGCTCACCTACACACTGAAGGACTGTAAAGTGCAATATACAAACTGTGCAATAATTCAGTCTAATCATAGATATGCTGCTATTGTTTAAATTTTACTCTGACAATATTTTTATTTATTTATTTTATTTATTTTACATTTGTTGACCAGGCTAGTCTAGCTGGATACATTTCCATTTTCAGTAGAGGCCCGGGGAGAAAAGCTCCACATAAATTTTAACAAAAAAAAGTTACAATAAACAAACAAACAAATGGACAAATCATCATAGAAGAAAAGACAAATAAAAAAAAAAATATAGTACCCAATAACAGATATATACATAAAGAGAATCACATTTCTAAGAATAACATTAATTAGCTGAAATAACATCAAGAACAAGGCACAAAACAGAGAGCAAAATTGATTTATAATATTATATAGAACTAATCTTAGTAACAGAAGGAGAAAGAGAAGCACTAAAGTAGGAGAGGAGGAAGGGAAGCAGTTTAAGAAAAGAGAAGGGAAAGTTGAGAGAGATTAGCATAGAGGAAAGAAGAAACAAAATACTCTAAAAGGAGGTAGACTGAAGCAGATACAGTAAAGAGAGAGGGAAAGTAAAGTAGTAGGAAAGTGCAGAGTAGTAGGAAAGTGCAGAAGAGGTAAAAGATTAGTCAGGTTTTGAACATGAACAGAGCCAGTGGCTTTGGAAGTAATCTTTGATTTTATGTTTAAAGAGAGGCAGAGATGTGGTAAGTGTTATATCGCTAGGAAGCAGATTCCAGTTCCTTCCTACAGTATTATTGAATAGAGAGTCACCGGCAGAATTATTAGTCTTTGTTATAGTAGCCATAAGTTTACTGGATGAGCGAAGGGAATTTAGGTTGTTATAAGGGATTAAAAGTTTAGAAAGAATAGGGGTTTTGTTTGGTTGGTATAAAATTTTATGGGCAATAGTGAGTTGAGGGATTAACAGAAGGTTTTGTAGTTCAAGCCAGCCTAGAAGTTTCAGGTTAATACAGTGATGAGTTCTAAAAGGGTTACTAGTGGCAAAACGGGCAATGTTGTTGTAGCAAGTAGCCAGTTTGTTAAGGTTGGCTTTCTTAAGGTTAGTAAAAATTGGTGAGGCATAAAGAAGAGTTGACAAAAGATGGGAGTGGGCAATCTTGGCTCTGGATGATGATGTTAGGAAAGGTTTAATTCTATATAGGCTTCCTATTTTTCTATTGACTGTTTTAATGGTGTTGTTGATATGCTGATCAAAGGAGAGGTTGTTGTCAATTGTTATTCCTAATAATTTTGTTGTTGGATCAGGAGCAATGAGAGTGACATTATTACTATTACTGGTATATATTTGGTAGAAAATATTACTATGATATTGATGTTCATCGTGTTTCCCTGCTGCAGTCATCACACTAGGGTTATCCTGCCGTCAGGCGGTCCCACAGTCGGCCGGAATTCCAAAGTCTTGGTCCAACGTCGGTTGCTGTTGCCTCATCCCTGACGTCAGTGCGCCAGGGGTATATATATTGCAACCAACGCCATTTTCTTCAGTCTTTCTTGCCGTGCAGTGCCCGAAGCAGAAGCAGTTCGCATATGCCGGTCGGCCGACTCCTGAGATTGTCGAATTCGAATTTTAGACCGAAGTCTTCTATAAAGCTAAGTACCCCATTGGGGAAACTTTTCTTGCCTCAGACCGATGTCAGAAAAAGTTAACAAATGCATTTCTTGTGGGAAGCAAATACCTCATAAGGATTTTCATTCTTACTGCATACCTTGCCTAGGCCCTGATCACGACATCACTTCTTGTCGGTTTTGTGCTAGGTTTAATAAGCATACTATTAAAAGGCGATTTGATTTCGCACGACACTATTTTGGTAGAAAATTTAACTATAACATGCCATCAGAGCTATCTACTACCGGCGTGCACAAAAAACGCAGGGATAAGGACCGACAGCCCAGGCCAAAGCCAGATTCCAAGGCCTCGGTTGATCCGGTCTCCGGTACTCCGGGTCTCAGTGAGGCTCCGACGCAGCCCCTGACTACCGCAGATCTGGAACCCGAGACCGCTACGGATATTTTGATGGAATGTACTAGGCCTACGCAGCCTTTTACTTCAGGCCCTTCCGACGACTTAGCTCCTAAAGACGTCGGTGCTACAGAAACGCCATCGGTTTCTGAAGGCGTTTTCAGACCGACGAGACTCACCATTAAAACGTTTTCTAAGTCTAAGACTCCTTCTAAATCTAAAAAGACTGCACTTCAGTCTCCTGCTCAAGGCCCTATGCCTAAGAAACAGATGCTCAAAATGGCTGAAGATTTGATTTCTCTTATCAGGGGTTCACAGCCCCCTCCTGACAAAAGGCCTAGACAAGACGAAGACTCTGCTTCCTCTGAGCAACTGTCCATTTCTTCAGATTCCTCTGAGGACCAAGATTATTCCTACTCTCCTTATGAAGACTCTGATGCTGAGGACTCTATTCCCTCAGCTTCTCCTCCTGAGGACTACTCCTTTGGGGAAACCTTACACACTATGATGAACATTTTCACTGGGAAGGTCAGGACTACTCTGATTCCAAGAAAAGGCTCAGAGAGTTTCTCTTACTCCCCCAACACAGACCTCTAGCCATCCCACCTGTGTTGGACATTGTGGATGATGTCTATTTAGAATCCAGTTTCAATCCAGACTCTCTTCTTCCTGCTCCGGCTAAGCCTGACAGATACTACAGAGTACCCGATTCCCACAAATTTCTTTACAAAAGCCCAGTAGCTGACCCAGAGACCATCTCCCAGGGTCCCAAGGGGACTAAGGGTTCTATGGCTAAAAACCCAGTACCTTCTGAGAGGGATTCCAGAGCACTAGACGGGTGGGGGAAAAAGGTTTACACCTCAGCCACATTAGCTATGAGGGCACTAAATTGTCAATTTCATATGCTTAAGTATCAGCAATTTCTAATCTCTCAGTTAAAGCAAAGGATAACCTCCCTACCTCAACAATCTGAATTGAAAGAAGTACAGGATTTGTTGCACGCCACTGAGCAGGTGGGCAAACATACCTTACAATGTGGGTTTGATTCTTTGGAGGCCTCTTGCAGAGCAGCTGTCACTGGATCGGTTATACGTAGGCATGCTTGGTTAAAGGAACAAACTCTGCCTGATCATGTTAAAGCAAAACTAAAATCAAAATCAATGCAGACAAAGATTTCCTACAAGTACAACCCCCTCACTTCAGTAGAAACTGGCCAACAAAAAATTGGTCCTTTCCAGCTACTGACAGACCACAGAGGGGTAAATACAGGTGCCCAAGGGGCAGAGGACAACCACAAGCCCAGTATAAACCTCGCCAATGGGGCACTACAACACAGAAGGGAGGAGAAGACAGGTCTCAACCCACCAGAAGGCAAACTCAATGACTTGCACCTCATCTGGCCAAGCAGTACTCTGACAGCCCCCTGGGGGGAAAACTCGCACTTTTTGCAGACAACTGGCACATGGTCACAAAGGACAAATGGGTCCTAGACATAATTTTACGAGGATACAGATTCCACTTTCACACCTTGCCAATGAAAAGAGGAATGCCAAACCTGCCACAAAATCAATGGGCAGAGGCACAAAAGTAAATTACAGCTCTCATAGACATGAGAGCCATTCAACTGGTACCTACTCGAGAGCAAGGCCAAGGATTTTACTCAAGGCTCTTTCTAGTACCCAGAAAGGACAATGCTTGGAGAACAATTCTGGACCTTTCAATTCTAAACACTTACTTACAATTTCCCAAATTCGGGATGCTAACACTACAGCAGCTACTTCCCATGTTGGGCAAGGAAGCATGGCTAGTAACGTTGGACCTCAAGGAGGCATACCTGCATGTCCCTATCAGACAAAGTTGCAGAAGATACCTCCGTTTCATTGCAGGTTCAACCCATTATCAATTCTCTGCACTGCCCTTTGGTTTATCTACTGCGCCCAGAGTTTTCACAAAATGCCTGGCACCAGTAGTTGCATACTGCAGACAAAGAGGAATTCAAATATATCCATACCTGGACGACTGCCTCATCCAAGCAGAAAGAAAAGACATTCTCTTACAACATCTGGCTTTTGTGAAGCATCTACCAAATTGTCTGGGGTACACAGTAAACGAAAAGAAGTCAAAACTAGTACCCTCACAAAAAATGACATTCCTGGGTGCCGGCTTGGATACAATGGCCCAGAAGGCTTGTCTAACACCAGACAAGCAACTACAACTGACTCAATATTTCAAGACAATGGCAACAAAGACCCAATTAACTGCAAGAAAAATTCTGCAGGCTGTGGGCTTCATGGCATCTTGCATACTAATACCATTTGCAAAACTGCATATGAGGAAATTACAGTGGTACCTAAAAAGCGTATGGTCTCAACACAGCCACAGCTTGGACACAATATCTCTCATTCCCTGCCTTCAACAGGAGTTTCTATGGTGGTCACAGGCATGTCACCTCAACAAGGGTCAGCCTTTCACCTTGCCCCCAACCAGGCAAACTATCACAGCAGATGCTTCAGACTACATCTGGGGGGCACCCATGGCAGGACAATGCATTCAAGGCCTATGGACTGCAGAACAAAGAAAACTGCACATAAATCAAAAAGAGATGCTAGCTGTATAGAAAGCTCTGACAGCCTTCAAGGATCTACTACATCCAGGACAACTTGCAATAAAGACGGACAACACCACAGTAATGTGGTACATAAACAAACAAGGGGCCACACATTCCTACCCTCTTTGCAGGCAAGCAATGATCTTATGGAACACAGCTCTGGCCTACCAAGTCCAGTTACAAGCTCAATTCCTGCTAGGACAGAAGAACACATTGGCAGACGACCTAAGCAGAAACATCAAAGATTCCCACGAGTGGAAACTAGACCCACAAATATTTACAATGATAACTCAGAAATGGAGCCTTCCAAACATAGACCTGTTTGCCAGTCCTCAAAACTACCAACTGACAAAATTTTGTACAAGGACATTCCACCATCAAGCTTGGAAAGTGGACGCTCTCTCCTTCAGTTGGAAAAAACCTGACAGCATATGCCTTTCCTCCCTTACCTCTCCTCACAAAGGTCCTTTTGAAGGTCGAAAAGGAGAAACCACGACTGATTCTCATAGCCCCAGACTGGCCACGCCAGCACTGGTGCCCACTATTGAAGAATATGGCTCACAGCCCACCATGGATATTGCCTCAGATACCCCATTTGCTCACGCAACAAAACAAACAGATTCTACACAGCCAGCTCAAAACTTTAAATCTGGCTGCATGGCAAATCTACTAAACATCCAACCAGCTCCTCTTTCACAAGCAGTTCTGGATGTTATTCTGGAAGCCAGGAGGCCAAGCACCAGGAAGGCTTACTCGGACAAATGGAAAAGGTTTTGTGCCTGGAACCAAGCTAAAGGCCAAGACACAACTCAACCTCACATGCCTCACATTCTGCAGTATTTAGCTGAGATGTTGCACAAAGGACTTTCCTTTTCCTCAATTAAAATCCATGCTTCAGCTATTTCAGCTCACTACGACACAAATCCACCTTTATTTTCAAATCCTCTTCTAAGGCAGTTCCTCAGAGGGGCAAAAAACATTAGACCACCTAGGAGAGCTCCTACACCAACATGGGACCTCAACTTTGTACTGGAAAAACTAACGCTACCTCCCTTTGAACCAGCTTTCTCTGCAGACCTTCAGTTCCTATCTTGGAAGACTGCCCTGCTCCTGGCAATAACTTCAGCTAGGAGAGTCTCAGAACTACAGGCACTAATGGCAGTGGAACCTTTCCTCATTTTTCATCAAGACAGAGTTTCTCTACGAACTAATCCTTCCTTTTATGCCTAAGGTGGTTTCCAATGTAGCTTTAAATCAAACCATCCACCTACCCACCTTCTTCCCCAATCCACAGAACAAAGATGAGAGACTCCTGCATTCCTTGGACATTCACAGGCAGCTTCGTTACTACTTGGATAAAACTAAGACCTTCAGAAAAACTGACCAGCTCTTTGCATCCTATGCTACAGCTTTTCAAGGGAGGGCTATATCCAAGCAAACCATTTGAAAATGGATAGGTCATTGCATACAGTTCTGTTACACCCATCATGGGAAACCAGTTCCTGCTACCATTAGATCCCATTCTACCAGGGCAACAGCTACCTCTCCAGCCTTTCTCAGTGGAGTTCCTACCAAGGAAAATTTAGAAGCTGCAACGTGAGTTCTGTACACACCTTTACCAAACACTATCACTTGCCTCTTTACTCTAAGTCCAGGGAAGGCTTCACCACTGCAGTTCTGCAGGGCCTTATTGCCTCCACTAACCCTCTATGATACCTCCCCCCTACCTTAGCTTTGGGATTCAACCCAAGTGTGATGACTGCAGCAGGGTAACACGATGAACATAATACAGTTTTGTACCTACCATAAATGTAGATGTTCGAGTGTTCACCCTGCTGCAGTCCAGGTTACCCTCCCTCCATCCCCTCTGATCTACTGGCTAAATCTCTGCTATGCCGTACTGATGTATTTGCTTATAGCTGAAGGGATTTTGTGTTTGTGCAGTGTTCACACCATTTGGTACTAATTCTGATCGCCCTTTTGGGGGCACCTGACATCTGGGGCAAGAAAAACTGAAGAAAAATGGCGTCGGTTGCAATATATATACCCCTGGCACACTGACGTCAATGATGAGGTGACAGCAACTGACATCGGACCAAGACTTTGGAATTCCGGCTGACTGCGGGACCGCCTGATGGCGGGATAACCCTAGTGTGATGACTGCAGCAGGGTGAACACTCGAACATCTACATTTATGGTAGGTACAAAACTGTACTTTCCTTATCTCCTGTTCTGGGATGGGTGTGGGTTACTGCTGTCCTACTTTACTTACAAATTGGTATTTATTAAATTTCTACTGTGATATTTTATTAATTTTTCACCATCTATACGTGCAACTGTTTCCTGCATTGCGAATTAAGCATTTTGATTTCTTTCAGATACTTTGCTGTGTAGATGTTCGTGTTTCACTGTTGCAGTCATTAGCTTGGGTTATCCTGCTGGCAGGCTACCCGCAGTCGGCCAGAATTCCAAAGTCTAGGTCCGGCGTCGGTTGCTGTCGCTGCTTCCCTGACGTCAGTGCGCCAGGGGTATAAAAGATGCAGCCGACACCATTTTCTTCAGTCTTTCTTGCCACGCAGTGCCCGAAGCAAAAGCAGTTTGCAAGTACCGGTCGGCCGACTCCTGAGATTTTTGAAATCGGATTTCAGAACCAAAGTCTTCAATAAAGCTAAGTACCCCATTGGGGAAACTTTTTCTTGCTCCAGACCGATGTCAGTAAAAGTTAACAATTGTATTTCTTGTGGGAAGCAAATACCTCATAAGGACTTTCACTCTTACTGTATTCCTTGCTTAGGCCCTGACCATGACATCACTAGTTGTTCGTTTTGTGCTAGATTCAACAAACGCACTATTAAGCGTAGGTTTGATTTTACTTTACATTACTTTGGCCGAAGATTTAACTACATAATGCCGTCGGAACAACCTATGATCGGAATTCACAAAAAACGCAAAGACAAAGAAAAGGACAGCCATCCGAGGTCCAAAACCGACTACGAAGCCTCTTCTAGGCCAGTCGCCGGTTCTCAGTGAGGCGCTTTTGCAGCCCCTGACACCCGCTACCTCAGAGCCACAGGCCATATCCGACTTCCACGTGGAGGCACCTAGGCCTCTGGAAACTCAAGGTATTGGGCCTGCAGAAACTATTCCTTCAGATGGGTCCAGAGCTACTGAGCAGACATTGGCTTCTGAGGGTGTTTTCAGACCTTCACATCTTACTATTAAGTCCACTATAGCAGCCAAGGCAAAGTCAAAAACACCATTAAAGACAAGGAAACATGTATAGCATTCTCCTGGACAATCATCCATGCCAAAGAAACAGATGCTTAAAATGGCCGAGGACCTAATTACTTTGATCAGGAGTTCCCATCCCCCCCTCCTGATAAAAGGCCTAGGCAAGACACTGACTATGGCTCCTCTGACCAGGATTCTATTTCCTCTCTCTCCCTATGAGGACTCTGATGCTGAAGAATCTATACCTTCAGCCTCTCCGCCTGAGGATTATTCTTTTGGAGAACCTTGCATACCATGAGAGAGCATTTCCATTGGGAGAGCCATGATTATTCAGAATCCAAGAAAAGGCTCAGAGACTTTCTTTTATTGCCTCAGCACAGGCCCCTGGCTATCCCCCCTGTGCTTGATATTATTGATGTTTTCTCTGAATCCAGTCTGTCTCCTGATTCTTTACCCCTGCACCAGTCAAGCCAGACAGGTACTACAGGGTCCCAGACTCTCATAAATTTCTTTATAAAAACCCTGCTGCTGACCCAGAAACAATTTCTCAGTGTCCCAAAGGGGTTAAGGCTTCCACTGCAAAAAACCCTGTCCCCTCTGATAGGGATTCTAGAGCTCTGGATAGATGGGGGAAAAAAGTTTACACTTCTGCTACTTTAGCTGTAAGGGTGTTAAACTGCCAGTTTCACTTGCTTAAATATCAACAGTACCTAGGGTTGCCACCTTTTAACAAGGGCAAAGTGGGACATGGGGATGTGGTCAACAGGGTAGAGGTGTGGCCAACATGACACTGGCCACACCCCCACCACGACATTACCAGAGTTGTTAAAGGAGATGCAGTATTAGCTATGGATGCAAAATTATGACATTACAGCATACTGAAAACTCAAACCATTTAAATGAAGTGAACTATTACTGCAAACACACACTAATCCGTTGTAACAATAAATAAACTTTAAATGAATAAAAAACACACTAATCATTAAACAGACACTTTATTTAAAAAGTAAAATTCATAAACCAACCATTGCTATTCAGAAAGAAAACTTAAAAAATCTACATACCACATACAAGCCAAGTATAAAATTAAGACTTATTGTCAATTAAAGGTAAAGCAAAGAAAAAACACAAAACTACATACCCTAGTACTACATATGCACCCTAGCAAATTAATGCTAAACAAAGAAAAACACAAAATTACAAACTGCACCCTAGTACTTTATACTGCACACTAGTACAATAAATCACTTTTTTTTTAAAAGTGTATTTTGAATTTGATTTTATGGCTTGAAGAAGGGCCCGATTTGAAACAATATTTGAGTAAAAGTCACAGCGTTTCATCCGGTAATTTACACTCATCATTAGTTCAGCTTTTAACAAGTCCACACTACATCGGTTTCGCACATCTGTCCATTTACATTTCACCAATGAAAAAACTCGTTCTGCAAATGCATTTGAGGGCGGTATAGATAAAACCCTAGCAATTACCGGATAGAGTGTAGTCAGTTCAGGCCCTTCTTTGAAAAGCTTCAGCCACTTCTCTCCTGGGGTCAAGCTTGTGTTACATAACTGTTCGAGAGAGGGCCTAATTGCCAAGTAGTCCCTAAAAAGATAATCTTCATCTACATCCTGCAGACTCAGGGCAGTGGTCACATTAAGCAAGTCACTGAAGGCAAAGGGCTCATTTAGAGATAATTTAGATAGTGTAAACAAGTAGTTGCTTTCAGTATAATCAAACCACTGCTCCAGGTATTTCACTGCTGTCTCCAAGAACACAATGAAGTCTCTTTTCAGTTTGTTAGCAGAAGTGCTGTCTAATGTGCTCATAAGTGCCCTAAGTTTCCCTCCAAAGAAAGCACCTTCAGCTCTTGCCTGCAGTTTTTGCTTCAGAGAGACCATTACACAAAAAGTTTCCATGGCAGTAAGTGCTGATTTTTCTAATATACTTGTATGTTCATTAAAATCAACAAGAACAGCACAGGGAAAGTGCAAATAGTACTGGTGCAGCATAGGCAATTCATTCTCACCATGCTCATTAGCTGAAAAGTACTGCCATATCTGCCAGGGGGTCTCCTCTTCTCCCTGAGAGAGGAAATAGGACTGGAGCACTGGGAGATTTTTCACTACTCTTTCAATGGCTGGGAGTAGTGACAGCCACCTTGTTGGCACATGTCTTAACAGACTCTCAAATTCCATGCCACAAAACTCAAAGAAGTCTTTCAAGTCTCTGGTCCTTGTGGCCGAACCTGAGAAGTGGCTGAAAAGTCTCGTTACAAATGCTTCCACATCGTATGGTAGTTGTGCTGCAGCTTTTTTGGCTGCATTGTGAATGATATGGGCAACACAGCTAGCCTTCTGGAGTGATAGGCACTTTTCTTTTAATCTTTTATACACACCAGATTTCTTCCCATAGTTCACATTGGCATTGTCAGCCCCATAAGCTGAAATATGGTTCCAGGGCAAGGAGTGCCTTTCCATAATGTTGGAAATGTGCCGTGAAATAGCCTGTGCCGATTCATCAGGGTCTTCATAGAAGTCCAAAAGGCCATTCACCACCCCTTCTTCTTTAGAAAAATACCTCACAACAAGGGGAACTAATTTTATGTTCCCCTTGTTGGAAGCATCTGATGAAATTGTAAATGAAGTACCTGTTTTTTGAAGGTCATGCAGGAGGCATTCCAATGAGTGTGGTCCCAAAACATTTTCGACTATGGCTTCAGCCTTGGTTCTGCCACAAGATCGTTTCTTTGCATTGTCTGAGTCACTGTACAACTGGCTGGCCAAGCTGTTATACGAAATATTGTGCTTAACAGCATGGAAAACCTCAGAGGCTTCTGCTGCAATGATCCTAAGTTCTGGTCCCTCAAGGTTTGCGTTCCTTGCCCACTTTGTCATCAGGTGAGTGGATTTAGCTTGAAGAATGGCAGTCTTATGTTGTTCAGTTGCCTCATGTCGTGCGACATCATTTCTTCCACTGTGGGTCACTAGAAATTCTCTCTTGCAGTACCTGCAGAATGCTTTGACATCAGTGCATCTCTCGATCCAGTCAAATTCTGTTTTCCAAACGTCCTGCCACTTGCACATTCTCTTGCTGCTGGTTGACTGTGATGAAACTGCTGCTCTCTTCATGCTTGAATCTGTACTTACCTGATATGCAACATTTACCAACACTGTGTTAGGGTTCAGTAACATACTGCTGCACAGCACAAATGAACTGGCTTAATTGGCACACAAAAAACTGGCTCGAAAAACATTGGCACACGAAAGAACTGGCTCGAAAAATATTGGCACATGAAAGAACTGGCTCAAAAAACATTGGTATGCGAAAGAACTGGCTCAAAAAACATTGGCATGCGAAATAACTGGTTTAAAAAACATTGACACATGAAAGAACTGGCTCGAAAAACATTGGCAAATGAAAGAACTGGCTTGAAAAACATTGGCAAACAAAAGAACTGGCTTGAAAAACATTGGCACATGAAAGAACTGGCTCGAAAAACATTGGCATGTGAAAAAACTGGCTTGAAAAACATTGGCATGCGAAAAAACTGGCTTGAAAAACATTGGCATGCGAAAGAACTGGCTTGAAAAACATTGGCACATGAAAGAGCTGGCTCGAAAAACATTGGCATGCAAAAGAACTGGCTTGAAAAACATTGGCACGCGAAATAACTGGCTCGAAAAATATTGGCACACGAAAAAACTGGCTCATAAAACATAGGCACAAGAAAGAACTGGCTCAAAAAACATTGGCATGTGAAAAAACTGGCTTGAAAAACATTGGCATGCTCAAGAACTGGCTTGAAAAACATTGGCACATGAAAGAGCTGGCTCGAAAAACATTGTCATGTGAAAGAAATGGCTTGAAAAAACATTGGCACACAAAAGAACTGGCTTGAAAAACATTGGCATGTGAAAGAACTGGCGTGAAAAAAATTGGCACACAAAAGAACTGACTTGAAAAACATTATGCAAAATAACCGAGGAATGGAGCAAAAAAAAGTTTACAAACAGTATGAAAAAGGTCAAATAGTAAATGAGGTAATGTAGGGGGCATTTTGGCCATTGAAAACTAACATTAATACAGCTTGTAGAAAATTAAATGCATTATGTTTACCACTGAACATGCCCACCTCACCCCACCCCACCCCTCAAGACAAAAAAAGTTAACCACATTCACTGAACCAAAAAACACTAAAATGAATGAGAATGTACAGTGGACACCATAGATCTGCTTTAGCTTTTCACCACAGCAGTTAAAAGAAATGTACAGCACTAATTTACTAAGCGCAATGATCTATTAATGAACATGCCCAACAGCAGCACTGGTTGTAATTGGACTATAATGAAAACAGTACACAAGTATGTTGAAGACATCACTAAAACACAAAATACAAACTTTGCTACTTATAAACCCAAACTACCCTGTAACAATGACATGGTTTAGCACAATCTCAAATACATTGCATTAACGTCTGAGCATCCATCCACAAAAAAAAAAATAAACGGGAAAAAAGTCCATAAACATTTTAACTTTTAAAAATACTTCTTGCAAGAGAAGTAACAAACTACAATGTACAGCAGACACCATGGGGCTCCTTTTACCTCAAAACAGCAATTAATCCAGCACAGCAATGCAATAAACAGGCCCAAGTAAAAGCAACACACCCATATTCACATTACAAGCAAAGCAGTACATTTTAACCTTATTAAAAATGCATAATAAATTAAATGCACACATTTACAAGTATAAATGAAAACAATCTTGAAACAGCTTCGGCAAATTGGCAACATGTACCTACTAGAATAATAAATGAATTACATTAACTGTTAACATTCCCCCTCAAAAGGTAGACTTGTACCACATACACATGGACTTGCAGGAACTAACAGGAAAAATTACCTAAACAGTATATTGTAACTTCCTGAAAACAGCATTAAATTGCACACATTTCCATACAAAAAAGTGCAAACTATGCTTGAACATTTCCTATCTGCAAACATACAATACCCAGAAAAAGCTATGACAATAGAAATGAGTCACACTAAATTTATATTTCACTGCCCCCTAACAGAAACAACTTCTATACATAGTTCAGCCTTTTAAAAGTAATGCTTCCAAATCATACCCCCAAGAATAATAACAATTACATATATATTCAGGTTTTATATCTTTAAAAACTACTACTCAAAAATATCAAAATAACCACTGCACAGATTTAAATACTGCGTACTGCACCCACCATCTACCTCTAAACATTAAACAAATTAAACCACAATATATTCCCATTTTAAACTAGTACTCAAAAGTCTCAAAATAACCACTGCACAGATTTAAATACTGCATACTACATCCCCATCTACCTCTAAACATTAAAAACTTAAATAAAGCACACTATTCCCATTTTAAATAACTAAAGCCACAAAATGCAATTTACTTAGCACTATCACAGTTATTGCTGGGCTAACTTGCTTCCTTCCTGATAGAATGGCTAGTTGGTTGTTCAAGCAGTGGCTGGGCAGGCTGGCTCCCTTGCTGGCTTCTTTCCTGGCTGGCACGCAGGCTCCCTTGCTGGCTTCTTTCCTGGCTGGGCTGGCTGGCAGGCAGGCTCCCTTGCTGGCTTCTTTCCTGGCTGGCAGGCAGGCTCCCTTGCTGGCTTCTTTCCAGGCTGGCTGGCAAGCAGGCTCCCTTGCTGGCTTCTTCCCTTGCTGGCTTCTTCCCTGGCTGGCTTCTTCCCTTGCTGGCTTCAATCCTGGCTGGAGATAGAATCAGATCTGATCGCAGCTGCTATAGAGCTTAGTGCTCTACAGCTGCGACCTTTATGGGGCTCTTCTGAGCAAGTTCCCGCCCCCTCTAACCCCTGCAGCCAATTACTGTGCTGCATTACCACCCGGACCTAGCAGGGAATCCCTCTAACTGCAGGTCCGGGTGGTGACGTAGCTGCATTGCTGTGGAAAAACCGGAAGTATTTTCGGCTTTTCCACGGCAATTAAATTATTTGCGTTTTGCGATTGCGAAAGGGGGAAAACTGGGACTTTTAAAGTCCCACGCTTGGTGACTGCGGGAAGCGGGATGAGAGGCCTCAACCTGTGAGTGTCCCGCTGACAACGGGACGGGTGGCAACCGTAACAGTACCTCATGTCTTTGTTAAAACAGAAAATGCTTACAAACTCAGAATGTCCTGGCAATAAGGAAATGCAGGATTTATTGCATGCAGCTGAACAAGTGGGAAAGCATACTCTGCAATGTGGTTTTGATTAATTAGAGGCTTCTTGTAGAGCCGCAGTTACAGGTTCTGTCATTCGAAGGCATGCTTGGTTGAAAGAACAAAGTTTACCTGAACATGTTAAAGTAAAATTATTGGATGCTCCACTACTGCATGATACTTTGTTTGGTGTTAAGGCAGAAGAGGTGTTAAAGAAAATGGAGGATAAAGCAAAATCAATGCAGACAGTAAAGGATTTCTTACAGGTTCAGCCGCCTAGGTTTAGCAGAAACTGGCCTTCAAAAAATTGGTCCTTTCCAGTGTCAGACAGGCCACAAAGAGGCAGATACAGATGCCCAAGAGGCAGATCTCAGCCCCAAGGCTCATACAGACCAAAACAATGGGGTGCTTCAGCCCCCAAAGAAGGAGAAGACAAATCACAACCTTATAGGAAACAGCCCTAATGACTTCCCTCTACAAATGCCAAGCACTTACCTTTTGGCAGCACCCTTAGGGGGAAAGCTAGCACTTTTCTCACAAAATTGGCACATGATCACCCAGGACAAATGGGTACTGAATATTGTTTCTCAGGGTTACAGGTTCCACTTTCACACCCTTCCAAAATCAAAAGGTATGCCGGACCTGCCACAAAACCAATGGGCAGAGGCACAAAAACAAATTTCTGCTCTCATGGACATGAGAGCTATTCAAAGAGTACCATAGCAAGAACAGGGACGAGGATTTTACTCAAGACTTTTCCTGGTACCCAGAAAGGACAACGCCTGGAGACCAATACTGGACTTGTCAATCCTAAATACTTTCCTGGATGTTCCAAAATTCAAAATGTTAACACTGCAGCAACTTCTACCCCATGCTGGGCAAGAAGGCTTGGCTAGTTACTTTGGACCTCAAGGAAAAAAACAGTAAGCGTACGGCACCAGGACCAACCAGTCAACACGAGGATGTAACAAAACTAAGTTCAACTAGTTGCTGAAAGCAAAGACAGATACTTCCTCGTTGTAGCTTTGTAAACGCAATTTAATATAAAAACGTTTTCGCTTCCTATACAAAAGAAGCTTCATCAGACAGTTAAAACACAGAACAAAAGTCAATTTAAACTAATAAAAAGGAAATGATGTCATTTTCTGTTTTAAAGATATACTTTTGCTATATTTGAAAATCAGTACTTAAATGTACAATCACATAAAGCAAAACAGTAAAACAGAGATACTATTTATATTTATATATTTGTACGCAAACCCATTATGAAAATGTGTTTCAGTGGAAGCAAATTTCAGTTGAAACACATATTAAAACAGTAAGTTTATAATGAATTTTTTTACTAACCTTTTATTAAAAAATCTCTTCAAAAGATATTTGGCAAAACTATTAAAAAACAATTAAAGAGACATTTTATTGTAAACTCAAATCCACTCTTATTGGATATCCAGAAAATCAACTTCCCTATACTTTTGTATGTTTTTAAATATAATGTTGTGTATTTTTAATAATTATGAAAAGCAATGCAAGTAAGATAATGGTTCACCAATAAAGGTGTTTAAAGGCTCGATACTATGTGAAACCTGTTACCTTTCCATATTTATACTAAGAAGTGTTGGCGAGGGTGGCAAAGGTAGGTCTATGGAGATAGAGAAGGATATGTTATCTTAAATAACTTTTATATTTCAGCACAGCCAAGATGTTACATGCTTCGTTAAGTCCTGGATAGGAAAAAGCATTGAGGCGTAGCTGCCATTCTAATTCTTTAATCTCAAGAAGAAGAGGTTGTGGGCCACCTCTTATACCTACATTTACACAATCAATACCGATATAAGAAAAACTGTGTCCCATATGCTTAATGATATGTTTAGAAAGTGCGTTGTCGCCCTTATTGTTTCTAATTGCATAGTTGTGTTGGTAAAGACGGTCCCTAAGTCTACGGTCCGTCTTACCAACATAAAATGCAGGGCAACAGTTACAAAAGGCAAGGTACACCACAGATTTAGTGTTGCAAGTTATTTTATAGTTAATGTTGTATTTATTACCATTAACAAAAAAAGTGTTGCCTACTTTTAGGAGTCTACACAAATTGCACATACCACAAGTAAAAGTACCATTTTGTCTAGAGAAAGAGTCTATGGAGTCTTCCCTGGATTGAAGTAATTCTTTCAAGTTGTTACCCCTCTTAAAAACAAAAGAAGGTTGTAAACCCAGGGTTTCAATTAACTGTGAGTTGTTCAAAATAAAAAACCAATTTTTCTTGATGATTGAACAAATAGCATTAATGTGTCTATTGTAAGTGATGACTAAACTAGACTTAAAGTCGACCCTGCTGTTATCTTGTAGGGTACTTGATTCATCACACACAGCATCAACCCCAGGGTTGTTAAACATTGTTGTATTACATTCTGAACCCAATCTTTGTGTGATAGCGGGTTCAATAATCCGTTGGGAAAGAAGGGGTTTATAAAACCCATTCTCTCTCTTAAAAGAGACTTTGTCGATTAAACAATCAATGAAGTCAATGGGGTACCCCCTATTAGAAAACATAGTCTTGAGATTTAAACACTCGGTATTAAAAGCTTCCATGGTGTTACACATACGAACAGCACGGACCAATTGGCCTTTCACAATTGACTTTCTCTGTTTCCATGGATGGTTACTATTAAAATGGAGGAAGCCATTACAGTAAGTTGTTTTCCTAAAAATACTAGACATATAACCCTGGTAACCAACATCTTTGGCCAGTTTGATGTCTAAATAATCAATTTCTCTAGTAGAAAAATGATGAGTGAATTTTAGGAAAGTGGAAGAGCTATTCATGTATTTTACCATATTGGTAGCCTGCTGTTCATCACCATCGAAGAGGATGAATACATCATCCAAAAACCGAGTGTAAAATCTAATAGAACTTAGAAAAGTGGTATTGTTCAAAAGGCATGTGTTCTCCCAGTGTGCAACTACTAAGTTTGCTACACTACCACCGCAAGGGGAACCCATAGCGATCCCTCTTTTTTGTAGGTAATAACGCTTGTCAAAGATAAAAAAGTTGGAACTCAGGACGATGTCCAGCAGTTGTGTAACAACTGAGATCTCATCCCTAGAAGCTCCTAGTTTTAGAAGCATTAATTCAACCCATTCGATAGCCTCCTGATGTGGAATAGATGTGTATAAGTCAACAACATCTATTGTTAGAAAATTAAGGGACATATCAAAGGGGATCTTATCCATAGATTGGAGAAAAGACCATGAGTCTTTACATATCTGAGGGATGAGTTTGAGGTACTTAGATATGATATGATCAACTACCCTGGCACAAGGATGGGTGATTGAGTTCCTTCCATCAATCAAAGCCCGCATTGGTGGATCAACTAAGTTTTTGTGAATTTTTGGGATCCCAAACATAATTGGGATCCTTGGAAAAGAGATGTTGATAAAATTAAAGGTGTCAATATCGATCAAGCCATCGATAAACAGGTCTCTAAAATACCCCTTAATTCTATTATGTTGTCCAAACATCTCATTTAAAGAAGATGATTCATATAATCCAGGACTCTAAGCATCCTGGAATTGTAATCTTCTTTATTGAAGATGACAAGCCCCCCACCCTTGTCCGGTTTGATAACTCTAATAGGCATGTCCCATAGGTTTTTCAGTCCATTTCTTTGTTCGTGTGAGATGTTACTCCCATTATCAAACCATTTAAGGTTTTCAAAGAGTTGCCTTAAGTCTAATTCACAGGCACATTCAAACATATGGAGGGAGGGGTGCAACGGAGGGTTAAAGACACTTCTCATTTTAAAGGTAGGTTTATCATTAGTCAAGTCACCATGAAATAACACTTTAAGGTTCAACCCCCGAACAAAACATTTCAAGTCAGTGAGAACTTTAGCGAGGTGGACACTTTGATCCGGAACAAAGGATAAACCAAAGGCTAACAAGTCAATCAAGTCTCTATCAATATACATAGTTGAAAAATTGTAGACTTTGAAGTCCCCTTTTGAGTTATATAGGACTGTAGGTACAGCCATGGATGTTACAATAGATCCATCGTCAAAGTCTATTTGACTTTGTTCTTGTTGTTCTGCCTCTGGTAATATTTCCGTCCTAAAAAAGGCTTCTGTTGCCCTCTATAATTAGGACGGTTCCCTTGATTATTATAATTCTCTCGAATCCTGTTACTTCTTCTCGGTTCCTGAACCACCGAGTTGTCGTCCATAAAATCAGGGTCGTAAGAAGTCACATCAGGGGAATCATCATGTGACTCATCTCTGGCGAGAGGTACATCCTCCCTATTGTTCACATTATTATTGTTAGTACGTTGTCCAGGTTGTGGGTTGTTCCTGTTCAAAGATTTCTGTAAGTTAGGATATGCAAGTTGACTAGAGTAAGCTTGCCTATCTCTGATTAATTTCTTATTTTTATTAGATTTAAACTTAACCAGCAAAGCGTCAATACTTTGAAAGGTTCGGTTATAGTCATATTTGTACCTGTCAAAGCTAGAGTCACTTTTAATTTTATCATCAAGGTCACTTGTCTCCACCAATAAAGTGTCTATTTGTCTTAAGTAATGTTGCACCATTAACTCAAGTAACTCTAGCCCTTGTTTGTCAAAAAGGCTAGATAAATCATTGATAAACATAGTATCCTGAAACAGACCTGTAGGGGCAAACGTGCTCCTTAGGCCCTTAGGAATAATTTTCTCTTTAATGCATTGTCTGAAATAGGAAACTTCCAATTGAAGTTTCCTTATTTTTAACATTTTATCATCCAACATTTTGAGGTAGTTGATAATACTATCATTAGCATTACCTGTAGAGTTTCTTCCCGAAGCCGGTGGACCCGAAGTGGTCGGGGAGCCAAATACAAAAGCATCCAGGTTCCCTACCCATGTTGTAAAAGAGGGCACACCAATAAGCCCGGGATTGCTATCCGAGCGCCCGTCAACGCCGTTCAGGTAGCTATTATGTTCTGGCACTGCATTCCTATCAAACGAATGCCGTTCAGGTGATGGTGCTCTATCCGGCAAGTGCCTTTCACTATTGGAATTTTCTCCAAGTCCCATAAGGCCCCCTGGCCTATTAGAGCTACTGGGTTCCATAAGAGTGGATGAGTTAAAGCTGCAAGTCGATCGCTGGGGTTGACCAGGCGGTAAGGACACTGATGATCCACAAAGTGCTTGTAGAGGCATTAGCAGCGTTAAACCCAGGCAGGTTTAAGTTTAAATTCTGAGCAACTGGTGTTCCGTTGTTTTCAATTCTGTCAAGTCGATTGTTCAATGTGTCCAAACGCTGTGTTAACAAGAGAATAAGAGAGTCCATGCTCTTGGGTTCTTCATTAGTGGAACCGCTACTAGAGCCAAAAAGAACCGGTGTCCTGGGGCTCGTAGAGCCAGAGCTTTAAATTGCATTTGAAGTATCTGTCTTTGCTTTCAGCAACTTTTACTAGTCTGTTTATTTTCCGTTCACCAGTTGGACCTCAAGGAGGCACACCTGCATGTCCTAATCAGACAATCTTGCTGAAGATACCTCAGATTCATAGCTGGCTCAATGCGTTACAAATTCTCTGCACTGCCCTTTGGCTTATCTACTGCGCCCAGGGTCCTCACAAAGTGCCTGGCACCAGTAATTGCATTTTGCAGACAAAAAGAAATTCAAATATATCCCTACTTGGATGACTGCCTTATTCAAGCAGAGAGCAAGGACATTCTACTAAAGCATCTGGCATTTGTAAAAAGATTACTAATTTGCCTAGGGTACACAGTAAACGAAAGAAATCAAAACTAGTGCCCTCTCAAGAGATAATATTCCTGGGTGCAAGCTTAAATACAACTGCCCAGATGGCTTATCTCACGCCAGACAAACAAAGGCAACTGACTCATTACTTTCAAATGATGGCAACAAAGACCCAGCTCCCTGCAAGAAAAACTCTGCAGGCCCTGGGCTTCATGGCATCCTGCATTCTACTAATCCCATATGCAAGACTGCATATGAGGAAACTACAATGGTATCTAAAAAGTGTTTGGACTCAACATTGCTACAGCCTGGAAACAATAATAACTCCCTGCCTGCAACAGGAGTTTTGATGGTGGGCACTGGCCTGTCACCACAACAAGGGACAGCCTTTCACCTTACCCACAGCCAGGCAGACAATAACAGATGCATCTGATTATGTCTTGGGGGCACACATGACAGGAAAATATATTCAGGGCATGTGGCCCAAGGAACAAATACATCTTCACATCAATCAAAAAGAGATGCTAGCTGTACAGAATGCCCTGACAGCCTTCAAGGATCTACTACATCTAGGACAACTATTACTAAAGACAGACAATACCACAGTTATGTGGTACATAAACAAGCAAGTGGGGCACACATTCCTACCCCTTCTGCAGGCAAGCCATGATTTGTGGAACACAGCACTGACCTATCAAATACATCTGCAGGCACAATTCCTGCCAGGAACAAAAAATACACTAGCAGATGAACTAAGCAGAAATCTCATGGATCCTCATGAATGGAAACTAAATCCACAGGTCTTCAGCATGATAACAAGGAAATGGGGATGCCCAGACATAGATCTTTTTGCCTCCCCTCACAACTGCCAACTACAGAGATTCTGCACAAGAACTTATCACTCACAAGCATGGAAAGTGGATGCTCTATCATTCATCTGGAAAAACCTGACAGTTTATGCCTTTCCTCCACTGCCTCTTCTTTCCAAGGTGCTCCTAAAAGTCAGACAAGAGAAGCCAAAAATGATCCTGATTGCCCCAGACTGGCCACGCCAGCACTGGTACCCAGTTCTAAACAGCTTGTCTCAAGGCCCAGCCTGGCCTTTACCTCAAATTCCTCAACTTCTGACTCAACAAAACAATCGGATTCTGCACAGTCAACTCAGAACCTTAAATCTAGCTGCATGGCAGATAATATAGCCACTCAGACCACACCTCTCTCTAAAGCTGTTATGGATGTCATTTTAGAAGCCAGGAGGCCCAGCACTAGGAAATCTTATGCAGAAAAATGGAAGAGAATCTGTGCTTGGAACCAGGCACAAGGACTTGAACCACTTGTTCCAAATATACCTCAGATTTTACAATACCTAACTGAGATGCTGGACAAAGGCTTATCCTTCTCATCAGTTAAGATCCATGCCTTTGCCATTTCAGCTCATTACAATACGGAACCTCCTATTTTCTCTCATCCACTACTAAGATAGTACCTCAGAGGGGTGAAAAACATAAGACCCCCAAGGAGAGCACCAATACCTACTTGGGATCTCAACTTTGTTTTAGAAAGGCTCACACTGCCTCCTTTTGAGCCAGCCAATACAGCTGATATAAAATTCTTATCATGGAAAACTGCTTTGCTCCTAGCAATAACTTCAGCAAGAAGAGTCTGAGTTACAGGCATTAATGGCAGTGGAACTTTTCATCATTTTTCATCAGGACAGGGTCTCTCTAAGGACAAATCCAACATTTATGCCAAAGGTAGTATCCAGTGTGGCTCTTAGCCAAACCATTCATTTGCCAACATTCTATCCAAATCCGCATAATAAAGAGGAGAGACTTCTGCACATTTTGGACATACACAGACAGCTATGATTCTACTTGGACAAAACAAAAGCTTTCAGAAAAACTGAGCAACTGTTTGTAGCTTATGCTGCAGGATCACAAGGAAAGCCTATCTCAAAGCAGACTATTTCAAAATGGATGCAGCAGCCACTTCAGCAGCCTTCCTTAGAGGAGTACCAACCAAAGACATTTTAGAGGCTGCAACCTGGAGTTCAGTGCACACTTTCACCAAGCACTACCACTTACCTCTCTACTCTAAATCCAGAGCAGGCTTTGCCACTGCAGTTCTGCAGGGCCTGATAGCCTCTCCTAATCCTATTTAGGCCCAGCCACCCAACCTCAGCTTTGGGATTCAACCCAAGTGTAATGACTGCAACAGTGAAACATGATGAACATAGTACAGTTGTGTACCTACCATAAATGTAGATGTTCGAGTGTATTCACTGTTGCAGTCCAGGTTACCCACCCACCATCCCCCTTTTCTTTGCTGGGACTTTTCTGTACTTCTCAATTCTATACAACCTATGTGGTGTATTTGCTTGTAGACGAAGGAAATGTTTATTTTAGTACATGCATGCTTTTTGGCATAATTTTTCCAGCCTACCTATTTGGGGGCACCTGATATCTGGGGCAAGAAAAACTGAAGAAAATGGCGTCGGCTGCATCTTTTATACCCCTGGCGCACTGATGTCAGGGAAGAGGTGACAGCAACCGACTCCAGATCTAGACTTTGGAATTCTGGCTGACTGCGGGTAGCCTGCCAGCAGGATAACCCAAGTGTAATGACTGCAACAGTGAATACACTCTAACATCTACATTTATGGTAGGTACACAACTGTACTTTCTTCGCATTACCGATATTCATCACAAACCGACTACGACTTTTGCATCTTTAGTTCTTTCTAAAACTACTAGTGTCTAAGGCCCAGAGTACAAGCTGCGCCTAAAAGGCCAATGACCCAAACTCACCCGCCTGCTTTCTTGCCACAATCTCAGATGCTTAAAATAATGGAAGACCTTATCATGCTGATTAGGGGAAGCCAGCCCTGCTAAAAGAAAGAGACTTGTCCCCAGCAGCTTTATCTGACCAAGACTCTGATGACTCTGAGGTTTTTGGTTATGAAGACATGCCCTTATCTGCTTATGAGCATTCAAATGCAGAGGAATCCATTCCTTCTGCCTCTCCTCCAGAGGATTTTTCCTTTGGTGAAACTCTACTTACTTTGAGAGAGCACTTCCATTGGGAATGCCAGGATTATCCTCAGTCCAAAAAGAGACTCTGGGAATTTTTAGATTTACCACAGCACCAGACCTTTAGCTATCCCTCCTGTTCTGGATGATGTCTTTATGGAATCCAGTCTAACTCCTGATACTATACCTTCTGCTCCCAGGAAACCTGACCGATATTACAAAGTCCCTGACTCACACAAATTTCTTTTCAAGAATCCTACTGCTGACCCAGAGGTCATCTCCCAGGGGTCTAAAGGAATAAAAGCAACCACAGCTAAAAATCCCACACCCTCGGACAAGGACTCTCAAGCCTTAGACAGATGGGGTAAAAAAGTATATACCTCTGCGACATTTGCAATTAGAGCATTAAATTGTCAGTTCTACATGCTGAAATACCAGCAACATACCATGGAACTCATTAAACAGAAATTATCTACTTTCCCTGACTGTGCAGAAAATAAAGATTTACAGGATCTTGTGCATTCTGCAAGCCAAATCAGTAAGTATACCTTGAAGTGTGGGTTTGACATCCTAGAAGCATCCTGCAGGGCAGCAGCCACAGGTTCTGTACTTAGAAGGCATGCTTGGCTTAAGGAACAGACCTTGACTGATCATGTCAAATCAAAATTATCGGACACACCACTGAACAATCTGTTTGGCACCAACGCAGAAGAGGTTTTAAAAAAGATGGAAGAAAAAGCTAAGTCTATGCAGACAGTTAAATACTTTTTGCAAGTTCAGCCTCCAAGAATCAGTCGGCTATGTCCCTCAAAACATTGGTCCTTTCAAACCCCCTCAAGGCCACCTCAGATTAAACCTAGGGGAAACGGACCCCCCCCCCAGACAGCAGTCTTAGGTTATGCAGAGATCTAAGCAATGGAGTACCTCCACTTCTAAACCAAGGAGTGCTAAGCCACCCCCTTATGAAAATAATTCACAGTGACTTCTCAACTCCTCCTCTCACCTCTGCCCATCTGTTCGTGCCCCTAGGAGGAAAACGTACCTCCCATGCAAAAAATTGGGACTCTGTCACCAACGATCAATGTATCCTCAACATATAGTGTACGAGGGGTACAAATTTTATTTCCACATGCTGCCAACCCCAAAGGGATTCCCAGATCTTCCTCCAAACTAGTGGGCAGAGGCACAAAACCAAGATAATTCCCTGCTCTCCATGAGGGCAATTCAGCCTGTTCCTGCAGATCAGATAGGCCAAGGTTTATATTCCAGACATTTTCTAGTACCCAGAAAAGAGGACACCTGGTGCCACATCTTAGTTCTATCTATTCTAAACATCTTCCTGGTGGTACCAAAATTCAAAATGCTCACATTGCAGCAGCTTCTCCCTATGCTGTCTAAAGATGCCTGGTTAGCCACTCTAGACCTCAGAGAGGCCTATCTGCATGTCCCAATCAGAGATTATTGCAGAAAATCAAGTTTCAGGGCAGGATCTATGCATTATCAGTTATCTGCACTTCTCTTTGGCTTATCCACTGCTCCCAGAGTTTTCATAAAATGCCTGGCTCCAGCCATTGCTTTTTGCAGACAAAGAAATATTCAAATTTACCCTTACTTGGATGATTGCCTGATTCAGGCAGTCAGGAGGAACTGTTACAGCACCTGACATTTGTAAAGGACCTACTAACCTCACTGGGGTACACTATCAATGAAAAGAAATCCAATCTAGTCCCCAGTCAAAAAAAAGTATTCCTGGGAGCAAGCCTGGACACAGCATCCCAGATGGCATTTCTAACTCCAGAAAAATAAGCCTGACAGGCTACTTCTCTCAACTGGCCACCAGAACCCAGTTATCTGCAAGGAAAATCCTGCAAGCTCTGGGGTTCATGGCCTCCTGCATGCTACACATTCCATGTGCCAGACTGCATATGAGGAAACTTCAGTGGTACTTAAAAAGCTGATGGTGCCAACATTCTCAAGACCTGGGAACTATTATACCTATGATACCTTGTCTAAGGAAAGATTTTCTTTGGTGGGCAGCAGCATACAACCACAACAAGGGACTTCCTTTTTCACAACCCCATACCACCCAGTCCCTAACCACATATGCATCAGACTATACCTGTGGTGCTCATCTGGACAGCATGTGCATTCAGGGCCACTGGAGCCCAAACCAAATTCATCTGCACATCAACCAAAAGAGATGCTAGCTGTTCAGCATGCTCTGACAGCTTTCAGATTCCTGCTTTCTCTGGGGCCTCTACTAGTCAAAACCGACAACACCAGAGTATTGTGGTACATCAACAAGCAGGGGGGAACCCACTCTGCAGGCTAGCCATGGCCCTTTGGAACACTGCCTCAGCCATGCATATTCATCTGCAAGCTCGATTCCTTCCAGGCAACCAAAACACTCTGGCAGACAACTTAAGCAGAAATCTTCTAGACCCACACGCGTGGCAATTAAACCACAATACCTCATAGACTGATACTGGACTATTTGCCCTAGGGCATTTATAAGCCTAGCCAGAGTGTGTTTGCCTTTCGCCACCCTTTTAGATTAGTTGACTGTGCCTCTGTATAGTAGGTCACAGATGGTAGCCCTATTAAGGTTAGTTTACTGTACCTCTGTCTAGCAGGGGCACAGAAGAGATCCCAGGGGTAAACTTGTGATCTCCCATCCACTCGTCAAGATTTCTCTTCAAGAGGGTCATTGAGGGGCTCTGCCTAACATGGATTGGGATTCTGTTCCAGAGTGAGGGGAGCCTCTGGGATATGAATCTGTCCCTCCAGCATGTCCTATTTATTTCTGTGCTGAGGTTCAAATCCCTGGAGTGTGCAGCTCTAAGGGATTTGGATTTCCTGAGGTGGAGCATGTCCATTAATTCTGAGTTGGACATGGCTTTATACGTCGGACACAGAATCGCCTCTGAGTAGGCGGTACGCAACTGAGTAGAGCTGGAGTTTCTTTAGCTGAACTGCATAGGGCATTTGTTTGAATCCCTTGATTCTCTTGGTGAGGTACTTTTGGGGTCTTTCCAGTTGCTGCAGGTGTCGGGTAAGGTACATCCTAAATGGGGCATTGTATTCAATTATGGGCGTGCTAAGTGATGAGTAGAGGGGCACAATGACCTCTCTTGATCTAGATGTGAACCCTTTCGTGATAAGGTGGACTATATAGAAGGTCTTTCTAACCACTTTGGCAACGTGATTGTCAAAGGAGAGATTACTATCTACTTGGGTCCGCAAATCCCTAATTACTTCTTCCATACATAATGGATTACCACCTATGTGGTAATCTGTGGGCACTTAAAGGGGATGACTATGCACTTTTTAGCATTTAGCTTTAGGCCATGGCTCTGGCACCAGTTATCCATCTCTGTGAGACCCTTTTGGAGGATGCTTGTGTCAGCCAGAGAGTCGATTATGGCACCCAGTTTGCAGTCATCTGCGAACTTGGTCAGCCATAGTCCACCCGTGTTAGCCTGTACCTCGGAGAAACATATACCAACATATACCTATACCAAGACATATACCAAGACTGAGCCTTGTGGGATGCCACTTGTAACTGGTTTAGAGTCTGACATGGCACCTGCAATTTTGACCATGTGGGTTCTATCCCTGAGCCAGTTTGCAACCCATCTTGTGACATAGGGGTTGATATTTAAGCTTGTAAGCTTATTTATAATGCCCGAGTGGGGTATTGTGTTGAAGGCTTTTGTGAGGTCCAGGTAGGCTGTGTGGACTACCTTCCCTTCATTTATGGCTTTGGTGACTGTTTCAAAGAAGTCGACCAGGTTCAAGAGGCAAGATCTGCCCTTAACAAAACCGAATTGGGTAGGATCCAGTGTCCGGAGGTTCCCAATGTCTTTGTTTATGATTTCCATGATGATACGCTCCATAGCCTGCAGACCAGGCTAGTCAGGCTTATAGGGCGATAGTTTCCGGGGTCCATTATGGCACCACCTTTGTGGAGTGGGACCACTGTTGCTGTACGCCATTCCTTGGGTACATATCCTATAGTAAGGCTGAGATTGAACAGTGATTTTATGTGAGGGTTTAGTTCTTCTTGGAGCTAATGTAAGACGCAGCCCGGGACACTGTCTGGTCCCATTGATGCTGTGTTTTTTGCTTTGGAGAGAGCAGCTCTCACCTGTGCATCTGTGATCTCAAGGAGGCTACACTCTGTTGGGATAGACATTTGCTGTTTTGGGGAGAAGGGGGGGAGTTTGCACTGAACCTTTCTGCCAGGATGTTGACAATGTCTGTGGGTTCAGTGTATTTTTTGTCATTTTGCACTAACTCGGAGCTTATCTTAGGTTCCTGACATAACTAAAGAAGGCCTTGTGATCTTTAGTGTCTTGTAAAATTTTTCTTTCGAAGCTGGCCTTAGATGATTTTATGAGGGATTGTAGTTTCTTGCTAGTACTGATCAGAGATGCCTTCCCTTTTTGGGATTTTGCTCTATCATGTAGTAGCTTCCTCCTTCTGTTGTATAGCTTATTTATGGCCGGGGTCCACCAGACAGGTCTCTCTCCTTTGGAGGAGTGAGTCTTGGTTTTATTTGGGATAGCATGCTCCATGCATTCCTGTAGGTGTCCATAGAATGCTTTTATTAAGGATTCTGCATTTTGGGCCGTATTTTCCAGTGGCCCGGGGGCTTTGAAGGATTCCACCTCGGTTTTGAGAAGTGTAAAGTTTGCTTTTGAGAAGTTCTTCACCGTGGTTTCCTTGGCTAGGGGTGGGGATGGAATATGGATGTCCAGTGAGATTAATTTATGGTCTGATCTTACCAATGAGGGGTATACCTCTGGTGTGGAACATAGAGACCCCATGTTGGTGATGACCAGTTCCAATATATTTTTCCCTCTTGTGGGAGTGGTGACCAGTTGTTCCATAGCATTTGAGTTTATAAATTCTAGGAACCGTTGGGCGAGGGTGTTTGGGTTTGAGTAGTTTTCCCAATCAATGTTTGGGTAGTTGAAGTCGCCCAATATAATGGTGTTTGGAGAGACCTTCATATTCTCTAGTGTTCTCAGAAAAGCATAGTGGGGTTCTTGTATTTGGGAGGGTGGTCTGTAGCAGGCTAAAAACTGAAAGGCAGTTTTGCCCACTGTTAGTTGCACATGGATGGTCTCTGATGCTTCGTGCAGTGCCACTAACTTGGAGGTGTGGGTATCTTTGATGAATATGGATACTCCCCCTCCTTTTGTGGTTCGGTCTGAGTTTTGGGGCCAAAAAGCATGGTATGAAGTATAACCTGGTAGTGCTGTGGTGCTTTCGAGAGCCTTGAACCAGGTTTCTGTTACTGCACAGATATTGATATTCTCCATACTGAGGAGAGTCTTGAGTGCGTGCATCTTGAGGTTTAGACTTCTGGCGTTGAGCAGCATTACCCTTAGTTTTTTTTTTCTTTGTGTTGTCTATGGAGGTGGATTTGTCTTTTGAGCCTTGCCTAAAAAAGGCACTATGGGGGAGGCAAGAGCCTTTGCCAGTATTCAAAAACCCAGGGGTGACAGGTGCAAGCCATCCCTAGTGAAGCAACGTGGCTTGTCGAGCATGTCATCCCAGGCTGACCGACACAGGATCCCCTTTGAATGACACCAATACTTTAGCCAATTGTTAAAATTGATCATTTTGTCTTTATACTGTGGCATCATTTTTGGTGAGGGCAAGATGCTACAAGGTCAGGGTCATACCAGCCTGGGCTACATGATCAGAGTGCTCCTCTGTCTCTTTTCATGTAGTCCAGGGAAGTACGTCTCAAGTCATTCACACCAGCATGGACAATGATGGAGTCATATTTGTACTTGCTTTGGAGTGACCTGAGTGCATGTGTTGTAGCGGATCCTGGCACTCGACAGACAGCTTACAGTGACCTTCTCCTTGTTCAGTCTGGTGAGTGGGATGTCAGTGTGTCTGACAATAGAGTCACCTATTACAAGTGTATTAGGTGTGTTGTTTAGCCTTAAGGGCTTTGACTGTGTGGCACACTGACTTTGTGAGCTATGTGCTACATGGGTATTGTTGCGTGGTAGGGGTTGCTTGGATGTCTGCTTTGGAGGTCTCTGTTGCTTAGGCAGATTTTTGTTTAGAGCCTCCGAGTATGTTTTTGTGTGTTTGTGTTTGGTTTGCTGATGCGATAGGTCTATGTGAGACTGGATTTGTGGTGTGTGTGGTTACCTTTTCCTCCTGACTGGCTGTGCCAGTACTGGGTTGAGAGAGCTCAGCCCCCAGTTTGGCTATATAGATGTTCATCGTGCATACCGCTGCAGTCATTACAGATGGGTTCTCTGCCGTCAGGCGGGTCCTCGGTCGGCCGAATTCCAAAGTCTAGGTCTGGCGTCGGTTGCTGTCGCTTCTTCCCTGACGTCAGTGTGGCAGGGGTATAAAAGAACCAGCTGACACCATTTTCTTCAGTCTTTTTTGCCGTGCGGTGCCCGAAGCAGAAGCAGTTCGCAAGTGCTGGTCGGCCAGCTCCTGAAATTACGAAAATTTGGAAAACCGAAGTCTTCTTTAAAGCTAAGTACCCCGTTGGGGAAACTTTTCTTGCCTCAGACCGATGTCAGACAAAGTTAACAATTGTATTTCTTGTGGGAAGCAAATACAGCATAAGGATTTCCATTCCCTCTGTATACCTTGCTTAGGCCCAGACCACGACGTCTCGGGCTGTCGCTTTTGTGCTACTTTCAATAAACGCACTATTAAGCGTCGGGCGGAGTTCGCCCAACACTTTTTTGGTAAAGCTTTCAATTATAAGATGTCGTCGGAGACTCCGACTACTGTTTTGTCCAAAAACCGCAAGGACAAAGACCGACAAGCGAGGTCCGCGGTCTCCACCGACATCACGCCAAAACCTGCTACACGTGGTCCGGTTCTCAGTGAGGCACCTACGCAGCCCCTGAGTACCGACGACCCTTCTCTGGCGGTGTCATCTGTAACCGAGACTGCAGGTTCCTCGGCCAACACCTCGACTACAGCTACCGAAGCCACTGTGAGTGCTGAGCCTCTTAATGTGGACAGGTCCACTTCCACCCATGGTGTCTTCAGACCCTCTTCTTCCTTTTCCATAAAGGCCTTTACTAAGTCTAAATCAGCCATGCATCCCAAGAGGCCTGTTGCACAGGGCCCATCTCCAGGCCCCATGCCTAAAAAGCAAATGCTCAAAATGGCTGAGGATTTAATCACTCTTATCAGGGGTTCCCAACCCCCTCCAGACAAGAGACCCAGAGTGGAAGAAGATTCTCCCTCTTCTGACCAGGGCTCCATTATTTCAGAACATTCTGATGAAGAGGAACATTCGTACTCCCCTTATGAAGATTCTGATGCAGAGCAGTCCATCCCTTCTGTATCCCCACCAGAGGACCTTTCTTTCGGGGAAACCTTGCATACCTTGAGGGAACACTTCCATTGGGAAGGCCAAGATTTTTCAGACTCCAAGAAAAGGCTGAGGGAATTTCTTTTGCTACCTCAGCACAGACCTCTGGCGATTCCTCCTGTCTTGGACATACTTGATGATGTTTACTCGGAGGCTTGCCTTAATCCGGATTCCCTGCCTCCTGCCCCAGTCAAGCCTGATAGGTACTACAGAGTTCCTAACTCACACCAATTTCTTTACAAAAGCCATAATGCTGACCCTGAAATGATTTCTCAAGGCCACAAGGGAATCAAGGCCTCTACTGCTAAGACTCCATTACCTTCCGAGAGAGAGTCTAGATTGTTTCGAAAGGTGGGGAAAAAAGGTATACACCTCGGCCACCCTAGCCATGAGGGCCTTAAATGGTCAGTTCCATATGCTTAAATATCAGCAGTTTCTGTTATCACAATTAAAGAATAAAATGTCTCAACCTGAACAACCAGATTTGAAGGAGTTACATGATATGATTCATAGTGCAGAACAAGTGGGTAAACACACCTTACAATGTGGCTATGATGCTCTAGAGGCCTCAAGTAGAGCTGCTGTTACAGGATCAGTCATTCGTAGACATGCCTGGCTTAGGGAACAAACCTTGCCTGATCATGCTAAAGCTAAACTACTAGATGCTCCTTTACAAAATGATGTATTATTTGGTACTAATGCTGAGGAGATACTACAGAAAATGGAAGAAAAAGCTAAATCTATGCAAACTGTCAAAGCTTTTCTACAGGTACAACTACCTCATTTTAGAAGAAATTGGCCTTCAAAAAACTGGTCCTTTCCAGCAACGGACAAGCCCCAAAGAGGTAGATACAGGTGCACAAGGGGCAGAGGACAATCTCAAGGATCATATAGAGGCAGACAATGGCAATCTCCAGCACCAAGAGGTGGCGAAGACAGTGCACAACAATACAGGAAACAAACCCAATGACTTTCCCCTTTGCAGGCCAAGCGGGGCTCAGGTGGCAGCACCCTTGGGAGGAAAGCTGGCATTATTTTCAAAAAATTGGCATATTGTCACAAAAGACAAATGGATCCTGGACATTAAACATAGGCTACAGATTTCATTTTCACACTCTTCCAAAAATGAGAGGCATGCCGAACCTGCCACACAATCAAAGGGCAGAGGCTCAAATACAAATTTCAAAGCTCATGGCCATGAAAGCTATTCAAGAGGTACCTATTCATGAACAAGGTCAAGGTTTTTATTCCAGACTATTCCTGGTACCAAGGAAGGGAACCGATTGGAGACCCATTTTGGACTTATCCATCCTAAACACATTTCTACTCGTACCAAAATTCAAGATGCTCACCTTACAGCAGCTTCTTCCCATGCTAGGCAAGGAGTCTTGGCTGGTAACATTGGACCTCAAGGAGGCATACCTGCATGTCCCAATCAGACAAAGTTGCAGAAGATACCTCAGATTTCTTGCAGGTTCAATCCACTATCAATTCTCTGCATTGCCCTTTGGCTTATCTACTGCACCCAGAGTATTCACGAAATGCCTGGCATCAGTAATTGCCTACTGCAGACTTCAAGGGATACAAATTTACCCTTATTTGGACGATTGCCTGATCCAAGCGGACAGCAAACGTACTTCTGGAACATCTGGCCTATGTAACACGGTTATTGAATTCTCTGGGATACACAGTCAACAAAGAGAAATCCAGGCTAACACCATCTCAGAAAATAATTTTCCTGGGTGCCAACTTGGACACCAACACCCAGATGGCCTATCTTACGCCAGAAAAACAGGGGCAACTAACTCAGTACTTCAAGATGCTAGCAAATTGTACCAGGCTAACTGCAAGGAAAATCCTGCAGGCTCTGGGCTTCATGGCATTTTGCATTCTTCTAATCCCATGTGCAAAGTTGCATATGAGGAAACTTCATTGGTACCTAAAAAAACATATGGTCTCAACACAGCCACAGTTTGGAAACAATACTTCGACTAATTCCATGTTTACAAAAGGAATTTCTATGGTGGGCCCAAGCATGCCAAGCAAACACAGGTCTACCATTCTGCAAGCCTCAAGCAAATCAAGTCATCACAACAGACACCTCAGACTACGCCTGGGGGGCACACATGACAGACAGGTGCATTCAGGGCAAATGGTCCCAAAAGGAAAAGCACCTTCACATCAATCAAAAGGAAATGCTAGCAGTGATAAACGCAATTACAGCTTTCAAGGACCTCCTGCATCCAGGACAATTATTGATAAGAACAGACAACACCACAGTAATGTGGTACATAAACAAACAAGGAGGAACACATTCATACCCCCTGTGCAGGCTGGCCATGTCACTTTGGAACATGGCTCTGGAATGGCAAATCGAGCTTCAAGCACAGTACCTGCCAGGTCTGGAAAACACGCTGGCAGACAATCTAAGCAGAAATATGACAGACCCACATGAATGGAAACTGCATCCGCAAGTGTTTACAGAGATAATCCAAGCGTGGGGAAGGCCAGACCTAGATCTCTTTGCCTTCCACAAGAATCATCAATTGACAAAATTCTGCTCAAGGACATTTCATCCAAAGGCCTGGAGAGTGGACGCCCTTTCTTTCAGTTGGGCAGCAAGGACAGTTTACGCCTTGCCACCTTTGCCTCTACTGACCAAGGTGCTCTTGAAAGCAAGAGCAGACAGACCAAAGATGATACTGATTGCTCCAGACTGGCCAAGACAACACTGGTACCCACTCCTGAGGAGCTTAACACATTCTCCTCCATGGACCCTACCTCTAATGCATCTTCTCCTGACTCAACACAGCTACAAAACTCTTCACAATCAGCTGAAAACACTCAATCTGGCTGCATGGAAAATTCCTTAACACCACAGCAGACCCTACTCTCCAAGGAGGTGCAGGATGTCATTTTGGAGGCCAGAAGGCCATCTACTAGAAAAGCTTATTCCGCAAAATGGAAACGGTTTTGCGCTTGGAATGAGAAAAAGGGACAGGATCCTAGAAAACTGAATTTGCCTCAGATATTACAGCATCTAGCTGAGCTGTTGAACAATGGACTTTCATTTTCCTCCATCAAAATCCATGCCTCAGCCATTTCTGCAGAATACAACACTGATCCACCCTTATTCTCTCACCCACTCTTAAGACAGTTCCTCAGAGGGGCTAAGAATATAAGACCTCCAAAGAAACAACCAATATCAGCCTGGGATCTTAATTACATTCTAGAAAAATTAACATTGCCTCCTTTTGAACCAGCTGCCTCAACAGATTTGCAATATTTGTCCTGGAAAGCAGCTTTCCTTCTGGCTATTACCTCAGCTCGTAGGGTCTCGGAACTACAAGCCCTCATGGCTGTGCAGCCCTTTCTCATCTTCCATCAGGACAGGGTTTCCCTACGAACCAACCCGTCATTTATGCCTAAGGTAGTATCCAGGGTAACTTTAAATCAGGCCATACACTTACCTACCTTTTACCCCAATCCTCAAAACTAAGGGGAAAGGCTGCTACACTCCTTGGACATCCATAGACAACTACGTTACTATTTGGACAGAACAAAGCCTTTCAGGAAATCGGAACAACTTTGTGTCATGCTGTAGGAGCTCAAGGGAAGCCAATTTCCAAACAGACAATTTCAAAATGGATAGGCCACTGCATACGTTTTTGTTACTCCTTTCATGGCAAATCTGTACACCTACAGGCATCAGATCCCACTCCACAAGGGCTACAGCTACCTCTGCAGCCTTCCTCAGAGGAGTCCTTACCAAAGATATTTTGGAGGCAGCCACTTGGAGTTCTGTGCATACCTTCACTAAACACTACCACCTACCTTTATACTCAAAAACTAGAGCAGGCTTTGCCACTGCTGTCTTGCAGGGCATCCTGGCTCCTCCCAGTTCCACCTAGTACCTACCACCCTGTGCGTAGCTTTGGGATTCTACCCATCTGTAATGACTGCAGCTGTATGCACGATGAACATAGTACAGTTTTGTACCTACCATAAATCTAGATGTTCGAGTGCTAATACAGCTGCAGTCCAGGTTTCCCTCCCTCCTTCCCCTCTTGGGACAGGCCTAGTGGCTACACCTCCTCATACAACTTGTTTGGGGTTATTCTTTTATGATGTATTTGCTTGCAACTACTGTTTTTTGACTGTTTTGCATTGCATTACATATATGTATATATATATATATATATATATATATATATATATATATAAAATTAGGTATTGCCTTCCTGGGGCAAGAAAGACTGAAGAAAATGGCGTCGGCTGGTTCTTTTATAACCCTGCCACACTGACGTCAGGGAAGAAGCGACAACAACCGACGCTGGACCTAGACTTTGGAATTCGGCCGACCGAGGACCCGCCTGACGGCAGAGAACCCATCTGTAATGACTGCAGCTGTATTAGCACTCGAACATCTACATTTATGGTAGGTACAAAACTGTACTTTCTTCAACCTTGTGACCCAGAAATGGGGTACCCCGAAGGTGGACCTATTTGCCTCCCCCTACAACCACCAGCTCAGCAAATTCTGCACCAGGTAACCTCACAGCAAGGCCTGGAAAGTGGATGCCCTATCCTTCCATTGGGCAAACCTCTCAAACTATGCATTTCCCCCTCTACCTCTTCTTACCAGGGTATTACTCAAAATAATGGGGGAAAGACCAATGGCAATCCAGATTGCCCATGCCAACACTGGTACCCACTTCTGCACAGTCTGTCCCTGTTGCCTCTATGGCACCTCCCCTAGATTCCAGCTCTCCTGACTCATCAGGAGGGGGAGTTCTTACATCCACAGTTACAGACTGGCTTATTCCTTGACTTCTCCTCCAGCGGGCAGCCTAAGCAAACAGGTCCTGGATGTCATACGTGAAGCTAGAGGACCCAGTACTAGAAAATCCTATGCTGACAAGTGGAAAATATACTGTTCCTGGATCCAGACTAAAGGAGCTAACCCAGCACAGCCCTCCTTAACTCTCATCCTGGATTAGCTAGCAGAACTACTCCACAGGGGCCTATCCTTCTCTTCCATTAAAATCCATGCCTCTGCCATCTCTGCACATTACAGCACTGAGCCACCTCTCTTCTCTCACCCTCTCATCAAACAGTTCCTGAGAGGGCTAACAATTTAAGGCCACCAAGAAGAGCCCTACTCCTGCATGGGACCTTAACTTTGTGTTGGAAAAGCTCATGCTCCCCCCTTTGAGCCTGCAGCTTCAGCAGAGTTAAAATTCCTCTTAGAAAACAGCCTTGCTTCTGGCAATCACTTCAGCTAGACGATTGTCTGAGCTGTAAGCACTTATGGCGGTGGAACCTTTCATAATTTTTCATGCTGACAGGGTGTCCCTCAGGACTAACCCAACTTTCATGCCTAAAGTGCTGTCCAGTGTGGCTCTCAACTAAGCTGTTCATTTGCCCACCTTTTTCCCTAGACCTCAAAATAAGGGGGAAAGGATCCTGCACTCTTTAGATGTGCACAGACAGCTCAGATTCTACCTGGATAGGACTAAGCCCTTTAGGAAATCTGACTAGTTACTAGTCAGCTTTGCACCAGGGGATGAGGGCAAAGCCATTTCAAAACAAACCTCCAAATGGGTAGCACACTGCATCCATTTCTGTTGCAAACACCATTGAGAAACCACCCCCACAGGGGGTCAGAACACATTCTTCTAGGGAAACTTCATCCTCTACTGCCTTCCTCAGAGGGGTCCTTACCAGGGATATCTTGGAAGCTGCAACTTTGAGTTCTGTTCATACCTTCACCAAGCATTACCACCTGACTATCTTTTCAAAATCCTGGGCAGACTTTGCAGCCGCAAGTCCTGCAGGGCATTCTAGCCAGCCCCAACTCTTCTTGACTGCCTCCACCTGTTCCTCAGTTTTGGGAATCAGCCCAACTGTGAGGACTGCAACAGTGAAGCACGAAGAACATAATACACAACTGTACTATGTTCTTCGTGTTTTACTTTTGCAGTCATCAACCCAAGTGTGATGACTGCAACAGTGACACACGAAGAACATAGTACAGTTGTGTACATTTACTATAAATGTACATGTTCGAGTGTATTCACTGTTGCAATCCTGGTTTCCCACCCTCCAGCCCCCTTGTCTCTCTGTCTCTCTTCTCACCCTTACAGGGCTATTGATATTTACTTTCTACTGGTGGTGTTACGCCACCATATCTTAACTCTGTATTGGGGGCTCCTGACATTTGGGGCAAGAAAAACTGAAGTAATGGTGTCGGCTGCCTGTTTATATACCACTGATAACCTGATGTCAGTCCTGGAGCGACAGCAGCTTACCCAGAAATACTCGGCCTCTGGTATTTGGGCCGACAACTGTACTATGTTCTTCATGTTTTATTTTTGCAGTCATCAACCCAAGTGTGATGACTGCAACAGTGAATACACTGGAACATCTACATTTATGGTAAGTGTACACAACTGTACTCCTAGCATTAAGCAGTATAACTTGAGTTTGTCTGTAGTAGATTTTCTTTACGTTGAAAGTTTTATTTTGTTGTTTTGGTATTTCCTAAAAAAGGCACTAAGGGGGAAGCAAGCATTTTTGCCAGTATTCAGAAGTTTAGAGGAGACAGGTGAAGACCATCTCTGGCAAAGAAGGGTGGTCTGTCGACTATATCTTCCCAAATTGAGTGATACTGGATCCCCTGGATTGAAACCAAAAGCTAAGCCAATTGTTGAAGTTGATCATTTTTTGTTTATATTGTGGCATCATCCTAGGTGAAGGTAGAAAGTTGCTTAGGGCTAAGGACATAGCTGCCCTGGGATACAATCTGAGAGGTCAGTCATGTTTCTCTTCATATAGTCCAGGGAGGTACATCTCAAGTCATTCACCCAAACATATACTGTGACATAGTCATAACAGTAATTGTTTAGTAACTTGACTGTGCATAATTTGACAGGTCTTGGCACCTGACAGGCAGCTGACTGAGACCTTCTTGTCCAGCCTGGTGAGGGGGACATCTGTGTGTCTCACTATGGAATCTCCTGTGACCAAGGCATATTGGTTTTGAGGTTTTCTACCTTAGGGGCTTATTCACTGAGACATTGGTATGTTTGTTATTGTGTAGTAGACTTTTTGGTTGTGCTCTAGTACATATGAGTTTTTTGCACTTGGGAGGTCTGTGGTCTTTTGGTATATGACACCTGTGCACTGGCCCAGTAATCAAGGAGCCTCAATCTTCACTACTAGCACCAGTGAAGGGCGTGCCCATTGGTGGGATAACAAGTACATACACAGTAAAGTACAATTTCCCTTAGGAGCACACACAGATCACAGTCAGTCTGGGATTGCTTTCTCCTTTTCTCTCCAGATCTCCATTAAGACTCCCCATTAGCACAGCTATAGGGTCTAGATCTCAGCCTAGTGGTCAAGCTAAAACCTCCAGCACTCTCACTGTCCAGTCAGTACTTTGTGTCCCTGCCCAAGTAGCTGAGACACAACGCTTTAAGATTTGATTTATAAACAAACACACAAGACTCTCCTGAGGAAGACTGGCTCAGGTTCTGTAGCTTGCCCTCGTTCTGCCCAAACTATAAGGTAGTACCGACTGCCACCAACCACTATTCTCCGCTACTACAAGGCCCTTCCTAAAGGGTGACCAGTTTCACTGTTTAATATTACTGATGTTCTTCATATTTCACTGTTGCAGTCATCACATTTGGGTTATCTGCTTGCAGTAGCCCTCAAGTCGGCCTGATTAACAAAGTCTTGGGTCCTGTGTTGGTTGCTGTCTCATCTTCTGTGACGTCAGGTAGTCGGGTATAAAGCATGTAGCCGACACCATTACAGCAGTCTTTCTTGCCGTGCGGTGCTCAAAGCAGAAGCAGTTTGCAAGTGCCGGTCGGCTGACTCCTAAAATTTTCATTTTCGAGTTTCAGAACCAAAGTCTTCAACTAAAGCTAAGTACCCCATTGGGGAAACTTTTTCTTGCTCTAAACCGATGTTAGTAAAAGTCAGTAATTGTATTTCTTGTGGAAAGCAAATACCTCATAAAGATTTTCATTCGTACTGTATTCCTTGCCTAGGCCCTGACCATGGCATCCCTCGCTGTCGGTTTTGTGCCTTATTTAAACCACAAACTTTTCATTGGTACATTTTTTGCTTCTAAATATTTTGGTACTCTGTTCAATTATCCAGATATGTCTTCGGTAAGCCACCCAATGACTGACTTTCTGAAAAAACTCAAAGATAAAGACAAGAGACGGGCCACCTAGGTCCAAAGCTGCCGACGACGCTTCTCCTAAGCTAGTCGCCAGTTCTCCGGTACTCAGTGAGGAGCTTTTGCAGCCCCTGATGCCTGCTACTTCAGATTCGTAGGCCTCTACTGAGACCCATTCGGAATCCGGTATGTTGCGAGATGCTTCGTCTGTGGAACCTGCAGACGTCTCTACCTTGGATGGGTCCGGAGCCGCTGTTCAGGCACCAGCTTCTGAGGGTGTATTCAGGCCTACTGACTTGCATATTAAACAGACGCCATCTTCTTCTAGCCTAAAACTCTAACCATGCCTAGGAAACTGACGCCCAGACCGCATGGTCAGGCCTCTGTGCCTAAAAAACAAATTATAAGAATGGCTGAAGACCTTATTACTTTAATCAGGGGAAGCCAACCTTCCCCCTCTGAGACCTAGGACTGAATTTGCTTATGATACTTCTGACCAGGATTTTGAAATTTCTGTCTCCTCTGATGACCAGGATTTTCCCTTATCTACCTATGAGGATTCTGATGCAGAGAACTGTATTCCTTCTCCCCCAGAGGATTTTTCTTTTGGCAAAACCTTGCATACTCTTAGGGAGAATTTTCACCGGGAAAGCTAGGATTACTCTAATTCTAAAAAGAGGCTTCGAGATTTCTTACTCTTGCCCCAACACAGGCCTTCCTGTGCTGGACATTGTTGACAATGCCTTTTCGGAATTTAGCTTGGCCCCTGATTCTTTACCTCCTGCTCCCAGAAAACCTGATAGATATTGCAGGGTTCCTGATTCTCACAAGTTCTTTTTTTAAAAATCCTACTGTGGCTCCTGAGACCATTTCACAGGGACCCAAGGGCATTAAGGCTACTACTGCCAAAAATCCTACCCCCTCTGATAGAGATTTCAGGGCCCTGGATAGATGGGGTAAGAAGGTATACACCTCTGCAACCTTGGCCATCAGGGCCTTAAATTGCCAGTTTCATTTGTTAAAGTATCAGCAGCATATTTTTGGATTGCTTAAACAGAAAATGATGATTCCTGATTGTGCTGAAAATAAGTATTTACATGATTTAATGCATTCTGCTGAACAGGTTGGAAAACATACTTTGCAGTGTGGTTTTGATTCACTAGAGACATCTTGCAGGGCTGCTGTCACTGGGTCTGTACTTAGAAGGCATGCTTGGCTTAAGGAGCAATATTTGCCAGATCATGTTGAAACTAAATTGCTGGATGCTCCCTTAAATCAGGACCACCTGTTTGGCGGCAAAACAGAAATAGTTCTTAAAAAGATGGAGGAAAAAGCAAAATCTATGCAAACTGTTGAAGATTTCTTACAAGTGCAGCCTCCTAGATTTAGTAGACATTGGCCCTAAAAAAATTGGTCTGTTCCTGCCTCTTCCAGGCCATCTCAGTTCAAACCCAGAACCAGCAGAACACCCAGGCTTCAGTCCCAGGGTATGCGCAGGACTAAGCAGTGGGGGGCTCCCACGTCCATATCAGGGAGTAGTAAGACTCCCCCCTATGGTAAGCTGTCTCAATGACTTAACTTTAAAACTTCCAAGCTCAACTGACTGCTCCATTAGGGGGAAAGATTGCTCTGCAAGCAAAAAACTGGGAACTCATTACCCAGGACAAATGGGTTTTAAACAGTTTCCCAAGGATACAGATTTCATGTCCACACATTACCAACCCCAAACGGTTGGCCAGCTCTACCCCCAAATCAGTGGGCAGACGGTCAAAAGCAAGTACTCTCTCTCTCTTAAGATTAAAGGCTATTCAGACTCTACCAGAAGAGTAAAAGAGTCAAGGTTTCTACTCAAGACTGGTACCCAGAAAAGACAGCTCATGGCATCCTATATTGGACCCGTTTATCCTAAACACCTTTTTGGTGATTCCAAAATTTAAGATGCCAACTCTTCAGTTGTTTCCCATGATAGGCAAAGATGCCTGGTTGGCAACACTGGATTTAAAGGAAGCCTGCATGCACATCCCAATCAGGGAATCTTTCAAAAATACCTATGTTTCAAAGCAGGCTGTATGCACTCTCAGTTCTCTGCACTGCCCTTTGGCTTATATACTGCACCCAGGGTATTCACAAAGTGCCTAGCTCCAGTCATTGCATTTTGCAGGCAAAGAAATATTCAAGTATACCCATACCTGGACGATTGTCTAATTCAGGCAGAAAGCCAGGACATACTTCTGAATCATCTGGCATTTGTACAAAAGGTATTAACTTGTCTGGGATACACCATAAATGAAATTAAATCACAACTGGCACCCTGTCAGCAAATCATATTCCTAGGAGCAAGCTTGAGCACAACTTCCCAGATGGCTTTCCTCACGCCAGAGAAACAAATTCATTTGACAATTTACTTCAAGCTAGTGGCCACAAAAACCCTGCTATCTGCAAGGCAAATACTGCAAGCCTTGGGGTTCATGGCCTCGTGCATTCTACTAATTCCATATGCAAGACTGCATATGATAAAACTACAATGGTATCTAAAAAGGCTATGGTGTCAACATTCTCAGGATCTAGAAGCAATGATTCCTATCATACATTGCCTACGGTTAGAATTCATTTGGTGGGCAGAGGCCTTCCACCAAAACAAAGTACTACCATTCACTCTACCCCATGCTACCCAAACCCTAACAACAGATGCATCAGACTATGCATGGTGGGGGGGCTCACCTGGCAGGGAAGTGCATTTAGGCAAATGGAACCCAAGTCAAATGCACCTGCATATCAATCAAAAAGAAATGTTAGCTGTACAGAATGCTCTGACAGCCTTCAAGGACCACATTCTTCCAGGACAATTAATGGTAAAGACAGACAACACCACTGTTATGTGGTACATAAACAAGCAGGGTGGTACCCATTCTTACCCCCTCTGCAGACTAGCCATGGCTCTGTGGAACACAGCCTTGAGCTACCAAGTTCATCTACAGGCTCAATTCCTGCCAGGAAAACTAAATACAGTGGCAGACGAACTAAGCAGAAATCTCATGGACCCACACGAGTGGAAACTGGAACTAAAGATTTTCAACATGTTGATCAACAAATGGGGGGTCCCTGATATAGAACTGTTTGCCTCACCCCAGAACTACCAATTGGACAAATTCTGCAGAAGGACTCCCCACAAACAAGCTTGGAAAGTGGATGCTCTGTCCTTCAGCTGGAAAATCTATCAGTCTATGCCTTTCCTCCTCTGCCTCTCCTCTCCAAAGTACTACTAAAGATCAAGCAGGACAAACCAAGGATGATACTGATTGCATCAGACTGGCCATGCAAACACTGGTGTACCCCCTCTTGTGCAGTGTGTCACAGCTGGCCCCATGGCACCTACCGTCTCAGCAGGAGAGCCAGATTCTGCACCCTCAGCTTCAAACCCTGAACCTGGCAGCCTGGCTAATTACCTAATCTCTCTGTTACCATACCTCAGTAAACAAGTGTTGGATGTCATTTTGTTAAATTGAGGCGTAGTACTATAAAATCTTATACTGAAAAATGGAAAAGATGCTGTGCCTGGAACCAAATTCGAGGGATGGCCACAGCAGCGCCCAATTTACCTCGGATTCTTCAATACTTAACTGAGATGCTTCACAAGAGCCTTTCCTTTTCCTCCATCAAAATTCGCATCTCAGCCATTTCAGCTCATTACAACACATAACCACCCCTCTTTTCCTCACCCACTGCTCAAGCAGTTCCTCAGAGGGGCCAAAAACTTAAGACCACCTAGGAGAGCCCCAACTCCAGCCTGGGACCTTAATTTTGTATTGGAAAAACTCACGCTCCCTCCTTTTAAGCCAGCTGCAACTGCAGAGTTAAAATTCCTTTCTTGAAAAACAGCTTTCCTTTTAGCAATCACTTCAGCAAGAAGGGTATCTGAATTACAGACCCTTATGGCAGTGGAGCCTTTCATCATCTTTCATGCGGACAGGGTGTCCCTCAGGGCCAATCCTTCTTTCATGCCCAAGGTGGTATCCAGTGTCCATTCATTTGCCAACCTTCTTTTCCAATCCACAGAACAAAGGGGAATGGATACTGCACTCCCTAGATGTGTATAGACAACTTAGATTTTACTTTGACAGGACTAAACCTCAAAGGAAATCTGAACAAGTGTTGGTGGCATTTGCTGCAGGGTCAGAGGGGAAGGCTATTTCAAAACAAACCATTTCTAAATGGATAGGCCATTGCATTCATTTCTGCTATAAGCACCATGGAAAACCTATCCCACAGGGATTAGACCCCATTCAACCAGGGCTCCATCTACCTCTACAGTCTTTCTCAGAAGTGTCCCTACCAGGGACATCCTAGAAGCTGCTACCTGGAGTTCTGTACATACTTTCACCAAGCATTAACATCTGCCAATTTTCTCTAAATCCAGAGCTGGCTTTGCCACTGCAGTCTTGCAGGGTCAGAGGGGAAGGCTATTTCAAAACAAACCATTTCTAAATAGATAGGCCATTGCATTCATTTCTGCTATAAGCACCATGGCTGGTCCTAATGCTATCTAAATTCCTCCTCCCATACTTAGCTTTGGGAATCTACCCAAATGTGATGACTGCAACAGTGAAACACGAAGAACATAGTACAGTTGTGTACACTTACCATAAATGTAGATGTTCGAGTGTATTCACTGTTGCAGTCCTGGTTACCCACCCTCCAGCCCCCTGACATCGTTTGGCTGTACCTCTACTTTCCTTTACTGTACTCAAAAGCTTTTTGGTATATTTGCTTTTTTGTTGGAAGTATACCATTGTGTGTGTATGTATGTATATTTATCTATATCATCATCTTCTTCTTTTGGCTGTTCCCGTTAGGGGTCACCACAGCGGATCACCTGTTTCCATTTCTTCCTGTCTTCTGCATCTTGCTCTGTCACACCAACCACCTACATGTCCTCTCTCACCACATCCATAAACCTTATCTTAGGCCTTCCTCTTTTCCTGTTACCTAGTAGCTTCATCCTTAGCATCTTTTTCCCAATATACTCCGCATCCCCTCTCTGGCTTATATATATATATGTGTATATATATATATATATATATATATATATATATATGTATATATATATATATATATATGTGTATATATATATATATATATATATATATATATATATATATATATGTGTATATATATATATATATATATATATATATATATATATATAAAAACTGATGTAATGGTGTCGGCTGCATGCTTTATACCCCTGACTACCTAACGTCATGGAAGATGAGACAGCAACTGATGCAGTACCTAAAACTTTGATAAATCAGGCTGACTGAGGGCTACTGCAAGCAGATAACCCAAATGTGATGACTACAACATTGAATACACTCGAACATCTACATTTATGGTAAGTGTAGACAACTGTACTTTATCCAGATAGTAAGTGTGACGAACAGCAAGACTATTGGAGTGGCTTGGACAGTATTACCAAATACATGCAAGTACTCTCTAAGAGCTTAAATGATCTCTACATGAAACACCCACAGTTAAAGGTTTAACAATATTTAGTAATAAATAAAAAGATGAGACAAATCTCATTTGTGTTTGTATATAAATCAAATCTTAAAGTGTGCTAATCAAGAGTTCAGAAATCACAGGAACTTTAAAAGAATATTGTCGGATAGTCTGACATAAATATAGAAAACAGCTAGACTAATCTGGGTAAATTCCTATCTAACTCTGTTCTAAATACTACTAACATACAGAACAAGCAAGTGCTGGTGAGTGGATGTTCTTACTAGATCCGAGACAAGATACAAAATGCTCAATCTTTCTCTCTGAGAAAGTATTAAATTGACAACGCTCACTACTGCCGACTCATTTCACATTACATCATTTTTATCACTTTTCTCCTTTAGTTCCCAGGCTAACAGAAACTTAGAATTTATATTTTTTTGTAAGCTGCACTTGGCCAGGAAGCCACATCAATAAAAGACACTTTTACATGAAAAATCTAGCAATTATCTCTGTCTTAAAACAATAGAAAGAATTTGCTGGCCCAAACATCCTGTCTCTGAGCTTGAGATCAAACACTATTGTAAGATTCCTTACTTAACAGCTTTCCTCCAGCAGGGTGCACTGAGGTTACATTTTTGAAGTTCAGTACAACATATAGTTTAACCATAACACACAGATGTTATGTGATCCTATCTCGCCTACATTCTGACTGATGGGTTCGGAGCCGATCTCTCGGCTCCGACTCGGCACGCTTATGCTATAGAGTGAGGCCTCTAATTGGCTGAGCTTTCTTTATCCCAGGATGCACCACCACTAATCCCCCAGATCTCGTTTGCCGCTTACAGAGCTTGGACGTGGTCTCAACATTGGCTGGGCTAAGTACTATATATTAGGCTTTTTTCCTGTCAGTATTTACTTCTTTTAAACCCAAAAGCTGTTTTAACGGCTATTCTTTGTGTACGAGTGTTTTTCATTAGGTTTGGTAAAAATTTTGTGTTTTTTTCCTGTCAGAGAAGGTTCCGTTTAAGTTAGAGGGGCCTTCCCCTGTGGTTACTACTTCTTTAGTGGTTGTGTGTGGGTCAAGTACCCGTTTAAGTTAGAGGGTCTTGACCCTCCTTTTTTCCCTTTCTCTTTCTGACAATCTTGTGTAAGAAAAAAAAAAAAAAAAAAGTTCTTTAGTTTTAAATATTTACACTAAGTCAGTGGTATACATAATTGTGTTCCTGTGTGTCAAACCCTTTAGTGTTTACTGTGCTTATCTGTTTTTTGTAGCCTTAGTATGTCTAAAGAGCATAAACCCTCCGGGTTTAAAAAGTGCACGAGGTGTGGCTTCAAAATGTCCATAACGGACGACCACTCCTCGTGCGTCTATTGTCTTGGTGCTAAACATCTGCAAGAATCGTGCAGTGTATGCCATGTGTTTTCCTCCAGAGTCCTCCAGGAGAGGAAAAACAAATTAATCCTCAAAGGATTAATCAAGCCTTCCTTCGAGGAGGCTTTATCTTCCTCTCCGTCTCCTTCTAAAAAGAGGAAAGCGTCGGCTCCGACCAGTCAGTCGGAACCGACTGCTAAGAAAACTAAGCAGACTTCTCCATCGGCTCCACGGACTTCGGAGCCGAGGTCGGAATGGTCTGCTTCGATGCCTCCAGCCTCGACCCCTCTGGTTTCGGAGCCGAGGTCTGGAGCATCGAGAGGCGGGTCACCCTCATTGGCTCCACTGATATTGGAGCCGATAAGGGTCATCGGCTCAGACTCTTCCCCCTCGGAGCCGAAGTCCTTATCGGCACCGAGGGAAATTTCCTTGAAGGTTTCCTCGGAGCCGATAATTGTTGAGTCATTTCGGAGCCGGTCCCCGAGCCCTTCGGTGCCGATGGAAAAATCGGTTCGGGCCCGATCGGTATCCTCGAGATCATCCAAGATGTCTGATTCGGACATTGATAGGGTGCTCCTTCGACTCTTCCAGTCTCCGGTGTTCCAAAAGATGGTTTCGGCTCCAGCCCATTTGGCTTTGGAGCCGATGGTCCACTCCCCTACTGTACTTCCTCCTCCAACAGCTTCAGCACCGTTGGAGCAGGTGCTGGTGGAACCAGTGGAGGTGTTATGGTCAGGCCCGACCCTTGCTCCGACTCCAGCTCTTGGGTCGGAGTTCAGTGCACGGACTTCTTCCTTCGGCCCTGGGGGGGAGGCTTCGGGATTGATGCTTTCAGTCCCAAGTCTCCCTCTTGGTGCGTCGGCGGCGGGAGTACCGTCCACTGTCGTGGCCACGGAGGGGGGACCCTCCCAGGATTCTGGTGGTCCCGCCTTCAGTGCTATGAGGAGTGCTTTAGCCAAATCTTCCTTGGCTACCTCCACAGTCTCCCCAGCTCCTTCCCTACATTTGGAGACTGGGTCGTTGGCAGTCCCCCTGTCCGTAGACAGCGGAGCCCCTGGGCCTCAGGTTACCCCCGCTGGGGTTTCTCCCCCTCCTGGAGGTCCTTCTGAAGCCTCTTCGGAAGAACCTCCCAGGAAGAGAACGTGCAAGAGGAAGCACGTTGACTCCCCTGATGAGTCTTTGACATCTGACACTGATCTCGATGATGCAGATGGGTCCCCCAAGTCAACCTCGGATGATGTCTCCTTTGCAGACATCCTGGAAGCCCTAAAACAACGAGGCGGCTGGCAGTCCAAATCTCCCTCTGCTGATGAGTCGGTGTTCCTGAAGGCCTTCGGGGCTCAGCCCTCCACCTCCTGGGTGTCTCCGCCCTTCGACGAGCTCTTGGATTTGATCTGTCGAAGGGCGTGGGAACACCCAGACTCTGTGGAACGGGTGCCCGCTCGTCCGAACAAATTTCTCTCGGCGCCCCCAGATAGAGAGTTCCTTACGAAAGGTGTGGCTGTGGATGCTATGGTGGTGGCATCTGCTACCCAGCAAGATGTAGCAGAGGCTTCTACGTCCGTCCATCCTCCTAATAAGGAGTCTAGGAGCATGGATCGGTACGGTAAGCACACCCTTAGTTCAACGGCCTTTACTCTGAGGTCTTTGAACTACCTGACGCACTTTATGAGATTTCAGAGGGATCTGATCAAGGAGCTATCCGATACCCTCTTAGGTAACCTGCCTGAGGAGCTGGCCCAGACGGTTGGATCTCAGCTGGCTACAATGTCATCCATTTCGAACTCGTCCATGAGCCTCATTTCGTATGCGGCCGAAGGAGCGAGTAGAGCGGCGGGTACAGGCATTGCTCTACGGAGACAAGCCTGGCTCCACCTGTGTCATTTCGCGGAGGCCTTTAAATCTTCATTTGCCGACGCCCCCTTTGATGGGTCCTCCCTGTTTGGACCCAAGGTAAAAGACACACTTACCCGCTGTGAACAGGAGGGTAAGACTCTGACTGCCGTAGGGGCACGATTTTCCACTCTCTATCGGCCTTATCCCAAGGCTAAAAGAGGAGGGGAAAATGGGGTTCCGAAGATCTCAGAAGTCTTACCCCTCTCAGCAGGAAGGTTCCCCCTCCAGAGGCAGAGGAGGCGGAAATTCATCCGGAAGACGCCGTCCCAGAGGCGGCAGAGGCCCTCGCAACACTGGAGACCGCGAGTCCTTTCGTGGCTCTTCAGCTTTTCATAGTCCCTGAGGGATTGCCCAACTGTGCTGCTCCGGAGCCAGTCGGGGGTCATTTTTCGAAGCACCTAAAGGCCTGGGAAGGGATCACTCAGGACCGATGGGTGCTTTGAATTATCGCCGGAGGTTACTCCATCCCATTCTCTCGTCCCCCCCCTCAGTCCAAAAAAATCCCGGACCCGCCACCCAGTCAACGGGATATCGCAGCCTCAGAAATTTCAAAGCTGCTGCAAAAAGGAGTCATCCAACCGGTCCCCGCAGACCAGATCGGATTAGGGACTTACTCAAGATTCTTTTTGGTGCCAAAAAAGACCGGGGACTTGAGGCCCATTTTGGACCTAAGCAACCTAAACCGTTCAGTCAAGAAGTCCAAGTTCCAAATGGTCACTCTACAAACCATTCTCCCATTGTTGGAGAAGGGTGTTTGGATGTGCTCCATAGATCTCAAGGACGCGTATTATCATATCAGAATACATCAAACGTCCAGGAGACATTTGCGCTTCAGCCTAGGAGGCAGTCATTTTCAGTTCTGTGCGCTGCCCTTTGGTCTCACCACAGCCCCCAGGGTGTTCACCAAATGCTTGGCAGTAGTGACTGCTCACCTGAGAAGTCTAGGATTCCAGGTGTTTCCGTACCTAGACAACTGGCTCCTAACTGCCACCTCCAAGCATCTACTTCTACGGAGCCTGCAAGCCACAATATCACTGGGCAATTCCCTTGGAATCACCTTCAATTGGCCAAAGTCTGTGTTGCGGCCATCTCAAAGAATAAGATTCATAGGGGTAGAGATAGATTCAAACCAGATGCGGGTCTATCTACCTGCAGACAGAATTCAAACCATTCAAAATCAAGTTCGAGCCTTACTCCCCAGGTCCAAAGCCCCAGCCAGAATGGTCCTACAACTATTGGGATCCATGTCTGCCACAGTTCTGCTAGTTCCCTTGGCAAGGTTACACATGAGAATCCTCCAGTGGCTTCTTTCAACTCAGTGGTCCTTTCAGGAACTCCCTCTCAATCATCTCATTTGGATCACAGAATCTTGCAAATGGGACCTTCGCTGGTGGCTAGTGTCCTCCAATTTGGATCAGGGACGACCCTTTGTTCTTCCTCCTCCGGCCACTTTGACCACGGACGCCTCCCAGATGGGGTGGGGGGGCATTCCCTGGGCAGGTCAGTCCAAGGCAAATGGCACCTGGAAGAGACCCCTCTTCACATCAACATCCTAGAAATAAGGGCAGTACTCCTGTCCCTTCAAGCCCTTCACGATTATCTCCCTCAGGGCGTAATTGCTGTTCACTCAGACATGTCAGTTGTCTGGTACCTGAATAAACAGGGAGGGACCAGATCCTATCCTCTTTGCAGAGAAGCGATGAGAGTTTGGGAATGGGCAGTCTCGACCAAACGCTTCCTAGTGGCTACTCACATACCGGGCAAGTCCAATGTCATAGCCGACAGGTTGAGCAGAACCATCCTCTCTCCTCACGAATGGTCTCTGAATATGACAGTTACAAGGCAGATTTTCAGCGAATGGGGAGTTCCGTGTTGCGACCTCTTCGCGACTCCTCTGAATGCGAAGTGCAAAGAATTTTTCTCCCTAACCCCGGCTCCGGGGAAGAGCCCCATGGACGCATTAGTCCATCCTTGGCCCACCGGCCTGCTTTATGCCTTCCCTCCAGTTCCTCTCCTCCCCAGGGTGATTCAAAAGGCATCTCTCTCTTAGGGTGCAAGATGATCTTAATTGCTCCTTACTGGCCTCGTCAAGTGTGGTTTCCCTATCTTCGGAAACATGCTCTGGAAGGTCCATGGTTCCTGGACCAGGTCCCAGACCTACTGATTCATCAGTCGGGACTACTACACCAGTCCCTACACACCTTAAAATTGATGGCCTGGCTCCTCCTCTTCCGACGATAGTCAGGAGACATGCACTGGATCCAGATGTTGTGCATATATTATCTTCAGCCCACAAGTCTGCTACAAAGAAACTGTATTCTAGCAAATGGAAAAGGTTTGCTATTTGGGCTCAGCTCCGGGGCCTGGACCCCATTTCTACTCCCGTGGCAGAAGTACTCAAATTCCTGACCTCTCTTTTCAATCAAGGCTCTTCAGTTTCTACCATCAAAGTACAATTGGCAGCAATTTCTAATTTTCATGAATCCATAGACCCACCTTTAATGAGCAGCAGATTGTGTACGACCTTCTTGAAAGGTGCTGCTCTATTAAGACCTCCGATTTCTCATCCTGCACCTCCATGGGATCTCGATATAGTGTTGCGTGCCCTGACTTCTTTCCCCTTTGAACCGGCAGCTACCTGTGATCTAAAGTTTCTATCATGGAAGACAGCCTTTCTAGTGGCGATTACTTCAGCCAGAAGGGTTTCAGAACTTCAAGCTTTGTCAGTGAAACCCCCGTACTTGGTTTTTCATACAGACAGGGTGTCCCTCAGACCAAATCCTTCTTTTGTTCCAAAAGTTTGTTCTACTTTATGCTTGCAACAATCGTTAGAGCTTCCAGTTTTTTTCCCAAAATACTCCAATAAAGCAGAGTTTATTTTCCACACACTAGATGTCCACAGACAGTTACGTTTTTATTTAGATAGGACCAAACAATCAAGGAAAACAGATCAGTTGTTTGTATCCTTTGCAGAAAACAAATTGGGCAACGCTGTCACAAAGGTCACTATTGCCAAATGGATCAGGGATTGTATTACTCAAGCTTATATTTATTCTAACAAAGAGCTTACCACCTCTGTCAAGGCTCATTCTACAAGGGCTATGGCTACTTGGTAGCATTTCATTCTAAGCTTGCTATTGGTGACATTTGTGCTGCGGCTACATGGTCTTCCCTGCACACCTTCATTTCTCACTACAAATTAGATGTGGCATCTAGAGGACGAGCTTCATTTGGTTCCACAGTGCTCAGGAGTGTTTTCCAATGAGCCACCCGGGATTTAGGTGCTAGGGACGCTGTCCCATCAGTCAGAATGTAGGTGAGATAGGATCACATAACATCTTTTAGTTATGTACTCACCATAACTTCAGATGTTTGGGATCCATCTCGCCTACATTCCTAATAACCCACCCTCCTTCCCCCTTCCTTGGAGATCAGAGGATATCAGAAGGTCCGAATCCTGTTGTTTCATCTTGAAACATCTAACAATGTTATATAAACAAGCTGTGCATGTGTGCATGAATGCGGACAAACAAGATCTGGGGGATTAGTGGTGGTGCATCCTGGGATAAAGAAAGCTCAACCAATTAGAGGCCTCGCTCTATAGCATAAGCGTGCCGAGTCGGAGCCGAGGGATCGGCTCCGAACCCATCAGTCAGAATGTAGGCGAGATGGATCCCAAACATCTGAAGTTATGGTGAGTACATAACTAAAAGTTCTCTCTACATTTGTAAAACAAGCCTGTGAATTATATTAATATTTACAAATGGTGTAGAAATATATACAAAATTCTAGCTAGCTAGGCTGGCAGCCTTCACATGGTAGGCTCTTAGTGAGTACCTTTGTGTATGTGGGTTTATGTGTCTTGGCTTTATCTTGTGTGGGAGGAGATGTATGTCCACTGGCAAACCTGTTTGGAGGATTGATACCATTTCCCTAGTATAGTTACATCTCTCACATACTGTATTTGTTTGCTATAGGAGCAAGTGGTTGTCAGTATACATAAGGCAATTACTACATTGCCTCAGGATGCCCATGTCAGATGGGTTGTTTGGAGACATGTTGGAAAACTGTCTGTTGTACCAGGTTAAACTTGTAAGTAATGTTAGGGGTCGGGCAAGTTAGATCAGCTTTTGCTGTAGAGTTAGCAAGGGGACTTGTTCTGTTTAGGATTAGAGATTAAAAAGTGTGTCAGGGCTGCTCAGTGGTCAGCTGAGGTGCCAGCAGTGCACAACAAGTTTCCTGCAGTGCAGCAGGGAAGCCTGGGAGGGTTCCACTGACTGTCCTCTAGGGAAAAAGTTGTATCTAGGTGTTTGTGTCTATACAGGACACCGCTAACCCCTGTTGGGTGGTACGTAGCTGCAGTGAAATATGAGGCTTAAATACAAGTTAATTTAAAACATTTTAACACAAACTAGCAATAGGAAAGCCCCACACAGAGCCTTATCCCAGCAATCCCCATCTCATACGAGTCCTGAGTTACACACTTTTGCCACAAGGGTGCTGCAGTAAGGATTTGAGAGTAGTAGTGGACAGTAGTCTATCTTTTGAGTAACATATAAATAAAAAAAAAATTGTATGGTATAAGAAAAAATGTCCTTTGGTGTATATCCAGCAGGAGTGTTTTAATCTTCATTTATAAGTCTGTAATTAGATATGCTTTGGGAGTTGTGGATTATTTTGTCTTTCAACGTATTACTTAATGAAATTTAGAGTAGGTCCGAAAAACCTTTTGAGACAAATTTCCTCCATTAGAAATCTTTCCTGTAGGGATAGGTCTGTCATTATTCTCTTTGAAGTATATATTGATGCATTGTGACATCATACTGGTATGAGAGTCTTTAAGAAATTATTTTGGCTGTAACACTAGGCACAAACTTTATTTAACAAGTAATTGGCATAAAAAATATATACTTGTGTCTATTCTGCCAGCTAAAACAGCACTCCATTACTCCTTTTTTATTACCAAGCAGGGCAGTTGTGGAATGTGTTAACATTTTCTTATGAGGAATTCTGATAACTTGACTGTGTTTATGAAAGAGTTAAACAGAAAATAGGGTATATGATCCCGGCTTGAATAGTTGCAGATTCCTAAATAGGCTACCTTAGGTTTTGAATTTTTGTAACCTTGAAATATTGAATTTTGTTGAGGTAGTAGTAGCAGCTTTCAGGGTAAGCTGCTTTATAGTCCATTGTAATTTTTGCTGTGAGGATACTTTAGTTAGACCTGCAGGCTGAGGTCCATAACTGTGCAGAATGGAGTGATTGAAATTATCCTTCTTGGGGGAAGAACTCAGAAACAGGATTCTGAATGCCCATTTTAAGGGGAAGTAGGTAAAACCCTCAGGAGTTGCTCAGTGGTCTTTTGCAGCAGGGGGACAGGCTATACATCTGTCGATGTACGCATTAATCCTCCTCCAGCCTTATCCTGCTCTAAGCCTGACAAAGCAGAAAGGAAGCGGCTTTATATCCACCTAAGGAAGGTGCTCAAAAGTCACATGGTTCTGCCTCTTCCTTTGCTGCGCAAGTCTCCAAAGTCAGCTATTGTGCTTACTGCAGTATAGCAGTTGACATCCATCAGGTGCTGTCTTTGGTTAGTGAAGGTGGTTGTCTGAGTTAACCCTGACTTTAAAAACATTTCAGAAAGTCCATTGGATTTGGACGTGATTATACTTGGGTATATCTTTGAGTTTGCTGGACTTCCAGTAGAGAGGGCCTTACTTGCAGACCAAGCCAGTTTAACAACACAGAATAGGATATTCTCTGCTACTTAACGGAGTTTCAGTTGAGGCTGTCCCATACGGAGAATGGATTGTTTGCACCTATTTGTCCTTGATCCCAAGAAAGTCAGGCAGTTTCCCTTTATTGTTTAAGCCAGGTGTGACTTGGGAACAATATCTGGTTAAACTGGTGTAAGAGTACCCTAGTGGTCTGTAGACAAATGGAGACTTAGGAATCAAACTTCAGGCTGCAGGCTGAAGCTCATTAGCAACTTATAGCCTTAATTCTATACCTGGATATCATTCACTGTAGCCAGTATGTCTGGTATGCCTGGTTCCACATGGCAACTATTTTGTTTCATGACACTGCTGCTGCAGGGTGCCTGGATGTCATCACTGGACATAAATGGATATTTATGGCATTTCTCTTTGTGGAGTTCACTTGGGAGATTCCTCCAGTTCACTTCAGATGGACTTGACTTCACATATAGTGTATAGTTGTTTAGGCATTTGGAATACATGGCTAGGCTTAAAAAGATCCTTGTGTTTGTTAGCCCAGTAAACACTTATGAACCTATAAATGTTCCATTACCCAGGGTCAGTATCAAAATGTTGGAGGTAGTTGAAGATGTGCTGGTGAAGAATTTCCACATGCTCCTTGCATGTATAACTTGCTTCTGGTAGCTATATTTAAGGACTGTCTGAAAGCAGACCTTGAGGGTTGCAGCAAATTGAGAAAATTCTGTTCATCTTCTGCTTTTAGGATAGCCTTCAAGGGTGCTGAGTTGGGCAATCCTCAGTGCCAGTCATGGATTTGGCAGTGATGAAGACATAACACTGGGGCTCAGACTGTGTTGCATTTTCTTAGCCTGATGACCGACAGAAAGGTCAGAGTGCCATTTTACATGCTTGAAGACGTGAATGTTTCTGCTGTAGTGGAACATGAAATGTCATTGGTTATAAAATAACCATATGCACACAGACCTCCAACTGAGAGACCAGTGTTGCCAGACTGCAGAGTGGTAGACCGTTCCCAGCAACCTTTTGGTGGGCATTCCTTCTTGAAGCTTGAACCCATGATGGTTGTGAAATTCTCTACAAGGTACAATGTGGTGTGGTCCACCACTAGAGAATTGGGTTTCTTATCTGCTACCTGTATGCAGATGATGTGGCAGTGCAGGCAGACTCTGAGCTAGAACTTCAGCAAAGGATAGGAGAATGATATGCAAATCTGAAGGCACATGGGATGAAACTAAGCACAGATAAGACAGTGGTAATGGCAGCAAATTGGGGAGATCACAAGAAGCTGAGAATAGAGATAGAAGGGAAGATAGTGGAACAGGTAAACAGCTTCAAGTATCTGGGAGGGGTGGTTGAGGAGAAGGTTAATCTGAATGAAGAGGTCAAAGCTAGAATCAGAGGGGCTGCAGCCAACTGGCATAGAGTATCAGGTGTAGTCTATGACAGAAGAATGCCAAAGAAGCTAAAAAGCAAGGTGTACAATACAGTGGTGTGACCAGCACTACTGTATGGTACAGAAACCTGGGCAGTAAAGGCAGAACAGTTGAAGATGCTAGAGGTGATGGAAATTAAGTGCCTGAGAAAGGTGGTAGGATGCACAGTGTGGGACAGATGAAGAAATAAGGACATAAGAGCAGAAGCCAAAGTAGCAACAATTGCAGAAAAGATCAAAGAGATCAGTTTACAGTGGTTTGGGCACGTGTAGAAAAGCAGAAGATCTGGTGAAGAAGATTTGGGATAGACAGGAAGAAGGTAAGAGGAAGCAAGGACGTCCAGCAAAAAGGTGAATGGATTGTGTGAAAGAAGATCTATGACAATCAGGCATGAGTGTTGAAGGCAGGAGGGTGGCACTGAATCGAGAGAGTTGGCGACAGTTAACACGATACCCCGACCCCATGTCGAAAAAAATGGGAAAGGGGGGGCTGATGATGATGATCCACTAATTAGTGCTTCATCCAGTTTGGAGAGGAGGAACATCTGTCGGGGCCTGTTCTTATCAAGTCTATCGTGTGATATCTAAGCAAGCAGGGGGAAGGAGGGCACAAAAGGTATAGCTTCAGTGCAGACAGACAGTGCTGATTTGGCAGTGAACTATTGACAAGAGGCTTCACTGTCTACACTGTCTTTCACTAGGAAAGTTAGTGAGCTGGCAAAGTCCTTGAGCTTCTCTTCCAGTCATCTCTTAAAGCTTTAGATTCACAGGCTGTCTGGTTTGACTCTCTTGGAATTAGGACATTTCAGAGATCAGTTTATCTGCCATTCAGGAAAATTCCACCCTCCTTCTCTTCTAAGGAAGATGTAGAAGTTAGCCATTCTACTTCTGGTGGTGATGGAGATTCCTTTATGCATTTCCGCAGTAACCATTTGAAATGTCAGGACCTGCTAGATTGAGTCCTGAAATGCGGGAATGGCTGAAAGATCAGACTTGCATATTCTAAGTCAGAGATGCCATTTCTCAGAATATTCCCGTTTCTCTAAGGTATATTGATCTGATAGGTGGTATAAGTTCAGGGGTATATGTAAGGAAAAGAGTGATTTTTGAGATCATTTTTCTGTTGCATTTTCGGCCTTTTGCCACTCAGCATTTCAAGTGCCAACATTCCAGTAGGGAGCCACATTTCCACTGATTGTGTCATTGACAAGCCTATGGAAAGGGAAAAAAAATTCATCTCCCTTTGGTGGCCCACAAAGGTGTAGTTTCAGGCAGTTTGGTCTTTGGAGGTGCAGAGGAAGCTCTCTTGCTCCTAGCCAAGCAGTGTTCCTTGTAGCTGTAGTAGCAACAAGGTCTATCTTGAGGCCTGTCTCATGATGGGGTAGACCCTGTGTTCCCACCTGATTTGTCACGTAGGTCTTGGATACTAAGATTGTAAAAAAGCTTTCCATTTTTTGGGCTTATATGTGTGTGTGAAAATATTCCTCAGCTAGGGTAAACTGGTAACCCTGTACCATCTTACTTAACCATCTTGCATGGGACAGGATTAAGGCCATCACCAGCTAACCATCGTGCATGGGACAGGATTAAGGCCATCACCAGCTAATCTAAAGACTTGCTGGAGGGGGTCACTGACACACAGAAAGCTTGAAGGAATAGCATCTCTGTCCTGCTTGGAAGAACCCCCTTACCTCTGCAGGAGATGCATTTATGACTGACAAGCTTGCCCACCCCCTGTCTAAACCTGCTGGCCTAGTAGTATTAGTTATTCTTAAATGCACTTTCTCGTATCACCTCTTAGGATCTTCAAGCATTAGGCCATCTTGTGTAGAGAATTCAGTGTGGTCTTTCAGAAGGATCAGGTGATGTTCTTCGTGTTTCACTGTTGCAGTCATTACATTTGGGTTATCTGCTTGCAGGTTGCCCTCAGTCAGCCTGATTAACAAAGCCTTGGGTCCTGCGTCAGTTGCTGTCCCTTCTTCCATGACGTCAGGTCATCAGGGGTATAAAACATGCAGCCGACACCATTATATCGGTCTTTCTTGCCATGCGGTGCCCGAAGCAGAAGCAGTTCGCTAGTGCTGGTCGGCCGACTCCTGAAATTTTCGTTTTCGAGTTTCATTACTGAAGTCTTCAACTAAAGCTAAGTACCCCATTGGCGAAACTTTTTCTTGCTCCTTACCGATGTCAGTAAAAGTTAATAATTGCATTATTTGTGGAAAGCAAATACCTCATAAAGATTTTCATTCATACTGTATTCCTTGCCAAGGCCCTGACCACAACGTACCTTGCTGTCAGTTTTGTGCTTTATTTAATCAGTGCACTATCCGTCGTCTGTATATTTTCACCTCTAAACATTTCAGTTCTCTGTTTAATTATCCAGAAATGTCATCTGTTAGCCATCCGACTACTGGGATTCCGACAAAATGCAAAGATAAAGACAAAGACCTAGGTCCAAAACTGCCGACGACGCTTCTCCTAAGCCAGTCGCCAGTTCACTGGTACTCAGTGAGGTGCTTTCGCAGCCCCTAATACCCGCTACTTCTGATTCGCAGGCCTCTACTGAGACCCATTCAGAGTCCGGTATGCCGCGAGATGCTTCAACTATGGAACCCATGGATGTCTCTACCTTGGATGGGTCCGGAGCCGCTGTGCAGGCACCAGCTTTTGAGGGTGTTTTCAGGCCTATGGACTTGCATATTAAATAGACGCCTCCTTCGTTACTTAGGCCTAAATCTCAATCCATGTCTAAAAAACGGACACCCAGGCCACATGCTTAGGCCTCTATGCCTAAAAAACAAATGATAAGAATGGCTGAAGATCTAATAACTCTATCAGGGGTATCCAACCCTCCCCTTCTAAGAGGCCTAGGACCGAGATCGATTATGAATCGTCTGATCAGGATTGTGTTTTTTCTGACTCTTCTGATGATCTGGATTTGCCCTTACCTACTTATGAGGATTTTGATGCAGAGGACTTTATTCCCTCTGCTTTCTCTCCTGAGGATTTTTCTTTTGGGGAAACCTTACATACTCTAAGGGAGCATTTCCACTGGAAAAGCCAGGATTTTTCTGATTCAAAAAAGAGGCTTAGGGATTTCCTTCTCCTACCTCAGCATAGGCCTTTAGCTATTCCTCCTGTACTAGACATTGTTGTTGATGCTTTCTCAGAATCTAGTTTGGCCCCTGATACCCTGCCTCCTGCTCCCAGAAAACCTGACTGATACTACAGGGTCCCTGAGTCCCACAAGTTCCTTTTCAAAAATCCTATTGCAGATCCAGAGACTATTTCACAGGGGCCCAAGGGCATTAAGGCTGCTTCTACTAAAAATCCTACCCCTTCTGATAGAGACTCCAGGCTGCTGGATAGATGGGGTAAGAAGGTTTACACTTCTGCAACCTTGGCTATTAGGGTATTAAACTGCCAGTTTCCTATGTTAAAATATCAGCAACATGTTATTGGACTGCTTAAACAGAAAATGATGTTGATTCCTGACTGTGGAAAATAAAGAATTACATGATTTAATGCATTCTGCCGAACAAGTTGGAAAACATACTTTGCAATGTGGTTTTGATTCATTAGAGGCCTCTTGCAGGGCTGCTGTTACTGGGTCGGTGCTCAGAAGGCATGCTTAGCTTAAGGAGCAATCTTTGCCGGATCATGTTAAGGCTAAATTGTTGGATGCTCCTTTAAATCAGGACTGCCTGTTTGGCAACAAGGCTGAGGAAGTTCTTAAGAAGAAGGAAGATAAAGTTAAATCTATGCAAACTGTTAAGATTTTTTACAAGTTCAGCCTCCTAGATTTAATAAGCACTGGCCCTCTAAGAATTGGTCCTTTCCAGCCCCTTCCAGGTCTTCTCAAGCCAAACCCAGACGCAGCAAAACCCCAGGTTTCAGTCCCAGGGGACTCTCAGAACTAAGCAGTGGGGGCCTCCACTTCCAAGTCTGGGAATAATAAGACTCCCCCCTACGGTAAACTGTCTCAATGATTTCCTTTTAAAATTTCCAAGCACTTATCAACTGACTGCCCCTTTGGGGGGAAAGATTGCTCTTCATGCAAAGAATAGGGAACTCATTATCCAGGACAAATGGGTTTTAAATAGTGTCCCAGGGATACAGATTTCACTTTCACACATTGCTAACACCAAGTGGGTGGCCAGACCTACCCCCAAATCAGTGGGCAGAGGCCCCAAAACAAGTACTTTCTCTCTTAAGCATGGGGGCTATTCAACTGGTGCCAGAAGAGGAAAAGGGGCAAGGTTTCTACTCGAGACTTTTCCTGGTACCCAGAAAAGACAATTCATGGCGTCCTATCCTGGACCTGTCTACTCTAAACACCTTTTTTGGAGATTCCAAAATTCAAGATGCTGACTCTTCAATTACTTCCTATGCTAGGCAAAGATGCCTGGTTGGCAACACTAGATTTAAAAGAAGCATACCTGCACATCCCAGTCAGGGAATCTTGCAGAAGATACCTACACTTCAAAGCAAGCTACATGCACTATCAGTTCTCTGCACTGCCATTTGATTTATCTACTGTGCCCAGGGTATTCACAAAGTGCCTAGCTCCAGTTATTGCATTTTGCAGGCAAAGAAATATTCAAATATACTCATAGCTGGATGATTGTGTAATTCAGGCAGAAAGCCAGAACATACTTTTGAATCATCTGGCCTTTGTAAAAAGGGTTCTAACTTGTCTCTGGTACACCATAAATGAAATGAAATCACACCTGGTACCCTGTCAACAAGTTATATTCCTGGGAGCAAGCTTGAATACAACTTTCCAGATGGCTTACCTCATGCCAGAAAAGCAAATTTATTTGACAACCTGCTTCAAACAAGTGGCCACAAAATCCCTGCTATCTGCAAGACAAATACTGCAAGCCTTGTGGTTCATGGCCTCCTGCATTCTTCTAATTCCATATGCAAGTCTGCATATGAGGAAACTACAGTGGTATCTAAAAAGCCTATGGTGTCAACATTCTCAAGACCTAGAGACAATTATTCCTATCATACCTTGCCTATGCCTAGAGTTCCTTTGGTGGGCAGAGGCCTGCCACCAAAACAAGGGACTACCTTTCACACTACCCCCTGCCACCCAAACCCTAGCAGATGCATCAGACTATGCATGGGGGGCTCACCTGGCAGGGAAGTGCATTCAGGGCAAATGGAACTCAAGTCAAATGCACCTGCATATCAATAAAAAAGAAATGTTAGCTGTACAGAATGCTCTGACAGCCTTCAAGGACCACATTCTTCCAGGACAACTAATGGTAAAGATGGACAACACCAGTGTTATGTGGTACATAAGCAGGGGGTACACATTCTTCCCCCTCTGCAGACTAGCCATGGCATTGTGGAACACAGCCTTGAGCTACCAAGTGCACATACAAGCTCCATTCCTGCCAGGAAAATTAAATACACTGTCAGACGGACTAAGCAGAAACTTCATGGACCCACACAAGTGGAAACTGGAACCAAGGATTTTCAACATGTTGACAAGCAAATGGGGGAGCCCAGATATAGATCTGTTTGCCTCTCACCAAAACTACCAATTGGACAAATTTTGCACAAGGACTCCTCACAAACAAGCGTGGAAAGTGGATGCTCTGTCCTTCAGCTGGAAAAAACTATCAGTCAATGCCTTCTCCCCCTCTGTCTCTGCTCTCCAAAGTACTACTAAAAATCAAACAGGACAAACCAAGGATGATTTTGATTGCTCCAGACTGGCTGTGCCAACACTGGTACCCCCTCCTGTGCAGTGTGTCATGGTCATCTCCATGGCACCTGCCTCAGACTCCTTCCCTGCTGTCTCAGCAGGAGAACCAGATTCTGCACCCTCAGCTTCCAACACTGAACCTTGCAGCCTGGCTAATTACTTAATCTCTCCCTTACCATCCCTCAGCAAACCTGTGATGGAAATCATTTTAGAGGCAAGGAGTCCTAGTACTAGAAAATTTTATGCTAAAAAATGGAAAACATTCTGTGCCTGGAACCAGTCTCAAGGGATGAGCACAGCAGCTCCCAATTTACCTCAGATTTTACAATACTTAACTGAGATGCTTCACAAGGGCCCATCTTTTTCCTCCATTAAAATCCACACCAAAGCCATTTCAGCTCATTACAACACAGAACATCCCCTCTTCTCTCATCCACTGCTCAAACAGTTCCTCAGAGGGGCCAAAAATTTGAGACCACCCAGGAGAGCTCCAACCCCAGCCTGGGATCTTAACTTTGTCTCAGAGAAACTCACTCTACCTCCTTTCAAGCCAGCTGCTACTGCAGACTTAAAATTTCTTTCTTGGAAAACAGCTTTCCTTTTAGCAAATCACTTCAGCTAGAAGGGTATTTGAATTACAGGCCCTTATGGAAGTGAAGCCTTTATAGTTTTTCATGCGGACAGGGTGTCCCTCAGAACCAATCCATCCTTCATGCCCAAGGTGGTATCTAGTGTGGCTCTTAATCAGTCCATGAATTTGCCAACCTTTTTTCCCAATCCAGAGAATAAAGCGGAACAGATACTGCATTCCTTATATGTGCACAGACAACTTAGATTTTTACTTGGACAGGACTAAACCTCAAAGGAAATCTGAACAACTGCTGGTGGCATTTGCTGCAGGGGCAGAGGGGAAGGCTATTTCAAAGCAAACCATTTTAAATGGATACGCCATTGCATTAATTTCTGCTATAAGCACCATGGAAAACCTTTCCCCCAGGGGATCAGACCTCACTCCACCAGGGCTGCATCTACCTCTACAGCCTTTCTCAGAGGTGTTCCTACCAGTGACATCCTAGAAGCTGCTACCTGGAGTTCTGTACATACTTTCACCAAACATTATCATTTGCCAATTTTCTCTAAATCCAGAGCTGGCTTTGCCACTGCAGTCTTGTAGGGCCTTATAGCTTGCCCTAATGCTATCTAAATTCCTCCTCCCAGCGATAGCATTGGGAATCTACCCAAATGTAATGACTGCAACATTGAAACACGAAGAACATAATACAGTTGTGTACACTTGAAAAATCCAAAAGGAACACAAAACTGTATACAAAAACGAAAAAGCAGAAAAACCAATCCATAGAAACTATTTATTGTAAGCGCTTTCGTACATAAAATCCATGCACTTCCTCAGACCGGTTTGAGGAAGTGCATGGATTTTATGTATGAAAGCGCTTACAATAAATATTTTCTGTGGATTGGTTTCTCTGCTTTTTCATTTTTGTATACAGTTGTGTACACTTAACATAAATGTAAATGTTCGAGTGTATTCACTGTTGCAGTCCTGGTTACCCTCCCTCCAGCCCCCTAATTTCTTTTGGCTATACCTCTACTTTCCTTTATTATGCGTAAAAGCCTTTTTGGTGTATTTGCTTTTTTGTTGGAGGTGTAACTTTGTGCTTTTATGTTTAATTGCTTCCCATTAGGGGGGCACTTGACATCTGGGGCAAGAAAAACTGATGTAATGGCGTCAGCTGCATGTTTTACACCCCTGACGTCATGGAAGAAGGGACAGCAACTGACGCAGGACCCAAGACTTTGTTAATCAGGCCAATTGAGGGCAACCTGCAAGCAGATAACCCAAATGTAATGACTGCAACAGAGAATACACTTGAACATCTACATTTATGGTAAGTGTACACAACTGTACTTTCTTTAGGCTGAACCCACTTTTCCTTCTGAAAGTGGTTTCTTGGTTTGCCTCTGAAGCAACCAGTTCTTTTTTTTTTACTGGGTTAGAAACCAAGAGAGAGCAGTTGACGATCCTAAATATGCAATGTCAGCTGCTGTTTTACCATAGACGCCCGCTACTTTGGACCTGCAGGCCGCTACAGACACCCACGTGGAGTTGCCTAGGCCGCTGAAAGCTCAAAGTATTGGATCTTCAGAGACTATTCCCTCAGATGGGTCTGGAACCGCTGAGCAGGAATCGGCTTCTGAGGGTGTTTTCAGACCTTCTCAATTATACATTAAAGCGACTCCAGCTACAAAGGCAAAGACTAAAGCACCTTTAAAGACAAAGAAACAAGTACAACAGACTCATGGAAAGGCCTCAGTGCCCAAAAAGCAGATGCTTAAAATGGCCGAAGACTTAATTACTTTGATCAGGGGTTCCCATCCCCCTCCTGATAAGAGGCCTAGGCAAGAAACAGAATATGAATCTTCAGATCAGGTTTCCATTTCATCTGATTCCTCTTCTGATCAGGAATACTCTCTTCCTCCCTATGAGGATTCTGATGCTGAAGATTTTATCCTTTCAGCCTCTCCTCCTGAGGATTACTGTTTTGGGGAAACCTTGCATACCATGAGGGAACATTTCCACTGGGAGAGCCAAGATTATTCAGAATCTAAGAAAAGACTTGGAGACTTCCTTTTACTCCCACAACACAGGCCCCCAGCTATTCCACCTGTGTTAGACATTGTAGATGTATTTTCAGAGTCCAGTCTGACCCCTTACCTCCAGTTCCTGTTAAGCGGGACAGGTACTATAGGGTTCCTGACTCTCATAAATTCCTTTTCAAAAACCCCACTGCTGACCAAGAAACTATCTCTCAGGGTCCCAAAGGGGTCAAGGCATCCACTGCTAAAAAATCCTACCCCCTCTGACAGGGATTCTAGGGCATTGGACGGATGGGGGAAGAAGATTTACACCTCTGCTACCTTGGCTATAAGGGCTTTAAATTGTCCGTTTTATTTGTTCAAATATCAGCAATATATTGTCACTGCTTAAACAGAAAATGTTGATACATTCTGAATGTGCAGAAAACAAAGAAATGCAGGATTTATTACATGCAGCTGAACAAGTTGGAAAGCATACTTTGCAATGTGGTTTTGATTCTTTGGAGGCCTCCTGCAATGCCGCTGTTACGGGTTCTGTCATCAGGAGGCATGCTTGGTTAAAGGAACAAAATTATTAGATACTCCATTATAGCATGATACCTTGTTTGGTGTTAAAGCAGAGGAGGTTTTAAAGAAAATGGAGGAAAAAGCTAAATCTATGCAAACGGTTAAGGATTTCTTAAGGTACAGCCTCCAAGATTTAGCAGACACTGGCCTACAAAGAATTGGTCCTTTCCAGTGTCAGACAGACCACAAAGGGGCAGATACAGGCGCCCAAGAGGCAGATCCCAGCCCCAAGGTATGTACAGATCTAAACAATGGGCTGCTTCTACCTCCAAAAGTGGAGAAGACAAATCACAGCCATACAGGAAACAGTCCCAATGACTTCCCCCTGCCTGCACCAAGCACTTATCTTCTGGCAGCACCTTTAGGGGGGAAACTAGCACTTTTTTCTCAAAATTGGCACATAATAACCCTGGACAAATGGGTCCTAGACATAGTGTCACAAGGCTACAAGTTTCACTTCCATACCCTGCCAAGGACAAACGGTTGGCCAGACCTGCCAAAACATCAATGGACAGAGGCACAAAAACAAGTCTCATCCCTCATGGACATGAGGGCCATTTAACAAGTGCCAGAGCAAGAGCAGGGACAAGAATTTTATTCAAGGCTGTTCTTGGTACCAAGAAAGGACAAGACCTGGAGACCAATACTGGACCTAACTATTCTAAACACATTTCTGGGTATACCAAAATTCAAAATGTTGACTCTACAGCAGCTTCTGCCCATGCTGAGCAAGAAGGCCTGGCTTGTGACTTTAGACCTAAAAGAGGCATACCTGCATGTCCCAATCAGACAAACATGCAGAAGATACCTCAGATTCAAAGCTGGCTCAATGCACTACCGAGTCTCTGCACTGCCCTTTGGCTTATCTACTGCGCCCAGGGTCTTCACAAAGTGCCTGGCACCAGTAATTGCATTCTGCAGACAGAGAGGAATACAAATATATCCTTACTTGGATGACTGCCTTATTCAAGCAGAGAACAAGTACATTCTACTACAGCATCTGGCATTTGTAAAGACATTTCTAACAGGCCTAGGGTACACAGTCAACGAAAAGAAATCAAAACTAGTACCCTCTAAAGAGCTAATATTCCTGGGTGCAAGCTTAAATACAACTGCCCAGATGGCTTATCTCATGCCAGAAAGGTAACTGACTACATATTTCAAATTGTTGGCAACAAAGGCCCAGTTATCTGCAAGAAAGATTCTGTAGGCTTTGGGCTTCATGGCATCCTGCATTCTACTAATTCCATATGCGAGACTGCATATGCGGAAACTTCAATGGTACCTAAAAAGTGTTTGGGCTCAACATTACAACAGCCTGGAAACAATAATTACCCTTATCCCCTGCCTGCAACAGGAGTTTTGATGGTGGGCGAAGGCTTGTCACCAAAACAAGGGACAACCATTCACTTTACCCCCAGCCCGGCAGACATTAACAGATGCATCAGATTATGCCTGGGTGGCCCACATGGCAGGAAAATGTATTCAAGGCACATGGTCCGCAAACTAAATGTATCTACATATCAATCAAAAAGAGATGCTAGCTGTTCAGAATGCCCTGACAGCCTTCAAGGACCTACTTCATCTGGGACAACTACTGATAAAGACAGACAACACCACGGTCATGTGGTATATAAACAAGCAGGGAGGCGCTCAATCTTACCCCCTTTGCAGACTAGCCATGACTTTGTGGGACACAGCATTGACTTACCAAGTACATCTGCAGGCACAATTCCTACCAGGAAAGATAAATACTCTGGCAGATGAACTAAGCAGAAACCTCATGGATCCCCATGAATGGAAATTGGATCCACAAGTCTTCAGCATGATAACAAGGAAATGGGGATGCCCGGATATAGATCTATTTTCCTCTCCTCACAACTACCAATTCTGCACAAGGACTTATCATAGACAAGCATGGAAAGTGGACACCCTATCTTTCAGCTGGAAAAGCTTAGCAGTATATGCCTTTCCTCCCCAAGGTACTCCTAAAGGTCAGACAAGAGAAGCCAAAGATGATACTGATTGCCTCAGACTGGCCCCGCCAGTACTGGTATCCAATCCTAAGGAACTTGTCTCAATTCCCGGCTTTGACCTTACCTCAAATACCTCATCTATTGTCCCAACAAAACAATCCGATCCTGCACAGCCAACTCAAGACCTTAAATCTGGCAGCATGGCAGATAATGTAGTCATACAAAATGCACCTCTCACTAAAGCTGTGATGGATGTCATTTTGGAAGCCAGAAGGCCTAGTACCAGAAAATCTTACTCTGAAAAATGGAAGAGATTCTGTGCCTGGAACCAGGCATAAGGAATTGAGACAGCTGTACCAAATATTCCTCTGATTTTGCAATACTTAACTGCGATGTTGGACAACGGTCTATCCTTTTTATCAATTAAAATTCATGGCTCTGCCATTTTGGCTCATTACAGTACAGAGCCACCAATCTTTTCACATTCTTTGTTAAGGCAGTACCTCAGAGGAGCCAAACACTTAAGGCCTCCAAGGAGATCACCAATACCTGCATGGGACCTCATTTATGTCTTGGAAAAACTCACCCTGCCTCCTTTTGAGCCAGCCGCTGCAGCTGATATAAAGTTTTTATCTTGGAAAACAGCTCTGCTCCTAGCAATAACCTCTGCAAGACGAGTCTCAGAGCTACAGGCACTCATGGCTGTGGAAACTTTTATCATTTTTTATCCAGATAGGGTTTCTCTGAGGACAAACCCAACATTTATGCCTAAGGTAGTGTCCAGTGTGGCCATTAACTAAACTATTCACCTGCCTTTTTATCCAAACCCAAAGAATAAGGGGGAGAGAATTCTGAATTCCTTGGACATACACAGACAGCTACACTTCTACTTGAACAGAACCAAAGCTTTCAGAAAGACAGAGCAACTACTAGTGGCATATGCTGCAGGACCACAAGGAAAGGCTGTCTCAAAGCAGACTATTTCAAAGTGGATAGGCCACTGCATTCGTTTCTGCCATTCAAAACATGGCAAGCCAGTGCCTAAGGGCATTAGGCCACATTCAACCAGAGCAGCAGCCACTTCAGCAGCCTTCCTCAGGGGAGTACCAACCAAAGACATTTTAGAGGCTGCTACCTGGAGTTCAGTGCACACCTTTACAAAGCACTATCATTTACCACTCTACTCTAAATCCAGGGCAGGCTTTGCCATTGCAGTTCTGCAGGGCCTCATAGCCGCTCCTAATGCTATTTAGCTCCAGCCTCCCAATCATAGCTTTGGGATTTATCCCAAGTGTAATGACTGCAAAAGTGAAACACGAAGAAAATAGTACAGTTGTGTACACTTACCATAAATGTAGATGTTCGAGTGTATTCACTGTTGTAGTAAAGGTTACCCACCCACCATCCCCCATATCTTTGCTGGAACTTAACTGCACTTCGATAATCTATACAACCTATGTGGTGTATTTGCTTGTAGATGAAGGTATAATATATATTTGGTGTATGCATGTTTTATTGACATATTTTTAGCCTACCCTTTTGGGGGCAGCTGACATCTGGGGCAAGAAAAACTGAAGAAAATGGCATCGGCTGCATCTTTTATACCCCTGGCGCTCTGACGTCAGGGAAGAAGCGACAGCAACCGACGCCGACCCTAGACTTTGGAATTCAGGCCGACTCAGGGTAGCGCAGCAGGATAACCCAAGTGTAATGACTGCAACAGTGAATACACTCTAACATCTACATTTATGGTAAGTGTACACAACTGTATTTTTCTTCATGTTTCACTGTTGCAGTCATTACATTTGGGTAATCTGCTGACAGGTTGCCCTCAGTCAGCCTGATTAACAAAGTCTTGGGTCCTGCGTCGGTTGCTGTCCCTTCTTCCATGACGTCAGGTGTATAAAACATGCAGCCGATGCCATTTTCATCAGTCTTTCTTGTCGCGCAGTGCCCGAAGCAGTTCGCAAGTGCCAGTCAGTCGACTCCTGAAATTTTCATTTTCGAGTTTCAGAACCGAAGTCTTCATCTAAAAGCTAAGTACCCCATTGGGGAAACTTTTTCTTGCTCCTTACTGATGTCAGTAAAAGTTAATAATTGTATTACTTTTGGGAAGCAAATACCTCATAAGGATTTTCATTTGTACTGTATTCCTTGCCAAGGCCCTGACCACAACGTGCCTTGCTGTCAGTTTATGCTAAATTTAATCAACGCACTATTAAACGTCTGCATATTTTTGCTTCTAAATATTTTGGCTCAAGATTTAGCTATCCAGAAATGTCGTCAGCAATTCGACTACCGGAATACCTAAAAAAACACAAAGAAAAAGACAGAGACAGACCATCGAGGTCCAAAACCGACGACGAAGATTGGTCCAAAACCGACAACGAAGCTTCTCCTAAGCCAGTACTCAGTTTTTGCAGCCCCTGATGCCCACTACTTTTAATTTGCAGGCTTCTGAGACCCATTCGGAGTCCGGTATGCCGCGAGACACTTTAAGTATTGAACCCGTGGATGTCTCTACTTTAGATGGGTCCAAAGCCGCTGAGCAGGCACTGGCTTCTGATGGTGTTTTCAGGCCTAAAGATTTGTATATTAAACTGACGCCATCTTCAAAACTAAGGCCAAAATCTACTTCTATGTCTAAAAGCGACGCTTGGGCGACATGTACAGGCCCCAATGCCTAAAAAACAAATGATCAAAATGGCCGAGAATTTAATTACCTTGATCAGGGATACTCATCCCCCTCCGGCGAAGACGCCTAGGCAAGGCACTGACTATGAATCTTCAGAGCAGGTTTCTATTTCTTCTGATCAGGAATTATCTATTCCACTTTATGAAGACTCTAATGCAGAAGATTCCATTCCTTCTGCTTCTACTGAGGATTTTTCTTTTGGAGAAACTTTGCATACCTTAAGGGAACACTTTCACTGGGAGAGCAGGATTTCTCAGAATCTAAAAAGAGGCTTAGGGATTTCCTTCTTCTTCCTCAGCATAGGCCTTTGGCTATACCTCCTGTTCTGGACATTGTTGATGTTTTCTCAAAATCCAGCATGGCTCCTGATTCCCTGCCTCTGGCTCCTAGTAAGCCAGACAGATATTACAGGGCTCCTGACTCCCACAAATTCCTCTTTAGAAACCCTACTGCTGACCCTGAAACCATTTCTCAGGGTCCCAAGGGTGTTGAAGCGTCTACTGCTAAAAATCCTACCCTTCTGATAGAGATTCCAGGGTACTGGATAGATGAGGTAAGAAGGTTTACACGTCTGCAGCCTTGACAATCAGGGCTTTAAACTGTCAATTTCATATGCTTAAATATCTGCAGCATGTCTTGGGCTTACTTAAAGGAAAACTCCACCCTCTCATACAGTTTAACTCAATTGTTAGGTTTCTTTTCTCCCTACAATATGGTTCCAGCATTGTGTATGTACCAGAAACATGCTTGTAGCTTTTAAAACTTTTATTTCCTTGCGTTGGAGTCAAAGGAAGGGAAAGTCCACCTACTTTTTTTTTTAAACTCAACTTCTCACATACTTTGCAGAGAAATTTGTCTCCACCTGTGTGACATATCATAGACACAGTTAAATCTGTAGTTTACCCTGTCAGGTACTGCTGTCATTTTAGATGTCAGGAACACTGCAGCTGATACAAAAAAAAGACAAAAGCTGTGGAATTGTTTCCACTGTTTTTATTGCAGTGGGGAGGAGAACTTCACACTTCCTTTTCATAGCAAAACAAAGCAATTAGATCAGTCAAGGGTTTAAAGGCAATTATCAACTCTTCTGACAAATTTACATAAGCAGCACACTACTGAAATTCTAAGCTTTAAATGTTATTTATAATAGTTTGTGTTAAGATAACCTGAGTAACAGCAAAGATTTATGTGGCATTTAGAGAAAAGTCAGTAAATATTTTTTCTTGTAAAGTATAAATGCATTTACCATTTTCAAGCCCCCCCCCCCCACACACACACACACTTACAGACAGGCCAGAAATGCAGAAGGAGAGTCAGGTGGCAACCCTATCAACTAGATGTACTGATACTGTTCATAAAAAGGTCTTTCTTGCTTTGTGTGAAATCCTTTCAGAGGGGGATGCATATCTGGTACATACAGATCCATTGTAAGAGATTCCCACTGACATTGAGTCAGTCCTTGCATTGTCAGAGAGCAACCATAATATACAGCGTGTGTGTGTGTGTGTGTGTGTGTGTGCAATATGTGTGCATACAATGAATTATTTATAATAAACATCATAGCATAGTTAAGCATTATTAATGTATACATTCCAGTAAATGTTGTTCAATGATTTACTTGGTCACTGTCACGCATTGGCTATGTGTTCCACATACAATCTTGGTCAATGTCTTTCTGTCAGTATTTTTTATTTGAATCGATAAGTGCATTTAATTATTATCTTTGCCAGTGTAGCTTATGTTGTGGCTGAAAAGGGTCCTGGGACCAGTTCACTTTCCTGGTTACCAAAGTATAAATAAATATGAAATAGAAAAAAAAGAGGGGGCATATGGCAGAAATAGAGGAACTAGTAAAGCACATGTTAAAGTCTGCGTCATTCATGAGAGAAAAATCCTCCCACTGAAGGCATTGGGAAGTAGCAGACAGACTAAGTTTAAAGTCCTGCTACTTGTCACTTGTAAATGTACAGCAAGGAATGTTTACTGCAGTGAGAGTTTTCACACCTCAGCATGAGAGTGTGGGGGAGGGTTTATCAAGTTTGTTAGGACTACAAAAGACTCCTCTTACAAACAACTGTTTTTATCTACTTTCTTTTGCTGCAAGTAGCTAACAACTATTTATAGCATAGAACAAGCTCTGGCAGATAGATAAAATGAGGCTCAGTCAGGTAAACAGAGAAGCAGCTCTTTTACCGAAGGTGTGTTTAGATGACAGTGCTTCACAGTCCTGCCATTATATTTTAATGGCATGAGAAAACAGTACCACTTCCTTATGTCTGGCATGAGTCAACTAAAGAAGACTTGAAATGTATTCTGGGATGTAGGAAGGAGGCAAGGAAATAAGATCACGTTACCAAGGCAGGCCCCATCATCCGCCATTTTGAAAGAAACACATTAAAATTATAAAAGAAGCACTTGGAGTGATTATGAGGCATTAAAATGGCTCAAAATCAAAGAAACAATGAAAAATATGTTTTTTGAGTTCTAGGGTGGAGAAAATTATGTTGATTTCTGACTGTGTGGAAAATAGAGTTGCAGGTTTTATTGCATTCAGCTGAACAAGTTGGAAAACATACTTTGCAATGTGGTTTTGATTCCTTGGAAGCTTCTTGCAGGGCCCGCTGTGGATCTGTGATAAGAAGGCATGCTTGGCTCAAGGAGCAAAATCTGCCTGATCATGTTAAAGCAAAATTTTGGATGCTCCTTTACAACAGGACAGTCTATTTGGGAATAAGGCAGAAGAAGTTTTGAAAAAGATGGAAGATAAAGCTAAAGCTATGCAAACTGTAAAAGATTTCCTACAAGTGCAGCCACCCAGGTTCAGTAGGCACTGGCCTACTAAGAACTGGTCCTTTCCAGTACCCACCAGAGCTGCTCAGGTCAAACCAAGACATTCCAAAGGCTCCAGGTTTCAGTCACAAGGAACTTGTAGAACAAAGCAATGGGGTGCCTCCATCTCCAAATCTGGAAGTAACAAGGCACCTGCCTACGGTAAACAGTCTCAATGACTTTCCACTGCAATCACCAAGCACTTATCTTTTGACCCCCCTTTTGGGGGGAAAACTGGCACTTCATGCTCAAGACTGGCAACTGATTACCCAGGACAAGTGGGTTTTAAATATAGTATCCCAGGGATACAGATTTCATTTCCACACGTTGCCAATCCCAAACAGATGGCCAGATCTGCCTCCAAATCCGTGGGCAGAGGCCCAGAAACAGGTTGTCCCTCATGAATATGGGGGCTATTGAACCAGTACCAGAAAAGGAAAAGGGACAGAGTTTTTATTCAAGACTTTTCCTAGTACCCAGAAAAGACAAATCATGGCATCCAATTCTGGACTTATCCATTCTAAATACATTTCTGGACATTCCAAAATTCAAGATGCTGACTCTACAACAGTTACTACCTATGCTAGGCAAGGATGCCTGGTTGGTAACTCGAGTTTTAAAAGAGGCTTACCTGCATATCCCAATCAGGAAATCTTGCAGAAGATACCTCCGCTTCAAAGCAGGCTATTTGCATTACCAGTTCTCTGCACTGCCCTTTGGCTTATGTACTGCACTCAGGGTCTTCACAAAGTGCCTGGCACCAGTAATTGCATTTTGCAGACAAAGAAATATTCAAATATATCCATACCAGGACGATTGTCTAATTCAGGCAGAAAACAAGGACACTCTTCTAAAACATCTGGCATTTGTAAAAAGACTTCTAACTTGTCTATGGTACTTCATAATGAAAATAAATCACAACTGATACCCTCTCAAATAATTACATTCCTGGGTGCAAGGTTGAATACAACTGCCCAGATGACTTACCTTACGTCAGAAAAACAAATTCAATTGATGACTTACTTCAAACAGGTGGCCACAAAAACCCAGCTATCTGCAAGACAAATTCTGCAGGCCTTGGGGTTCATGGCCTCCTGCATCCTAATAATTCCATATGCAAGACTGCATATGAGGAAACTTCAATGGTACCTAAAAATCTTATGGAGTCAACATTGTCACAGCCTGGAAACAATGATTCCTATCATTCCTTGCCTGCAGTTAGAGTTCCTATGGTGGGCAGAAGCCTGCCACCAAAACAAGGGACTGTCATTCATTCCACCCCCTGCCGCCCAAACCCTGACTACAGACGCATCAGAGTATGCTTGGGGGGGGGGTGGGGGAATCTGGCAGGGAGATGCATTCAGGGCCAATGGAGCCCAAATCATATGCACCTACATATCAACCAGAAAGAAATGCTAGCTGTACAGAATGCTCTGACAGCCTTCAAGGACTATCTTCATCCAGGACAACTACTGATAAAGACAGACAACACCACAGTTATGTGGTACATAAACAAGCAGGGGGGTACCTATTCCTACCCCCTTTGCAGACTAGCCATGGCATTGTGGAACACGGCCTTGACTTATCAAATACATCTACAAGCTCAATTCCTGCCAGGAAAGCAAAATACTCTGGCAGACACACTAAGCAGAAATCTTATAGACCTACACAAATGGAAACTGGATCCACAAATCTTCAGCATGTTGACACGCAAATGGGGGTGCCCAGACATAGTTTTGGGGTGAGGCAAAAAGATCCATCAGTTGGACAAATTCTGCACAAGAATTCATCACAAAAAATCTTGGAAAGTAGATGCTCTAAACCTCAGCTGGAAAAACCTATCGGTCTGTGCCTTTCCTCCTCTGCCTCTGCTCTCCAAGGTCTTACTAAAAGTCAGACAGAAAAAAACAAAAATGATACTGATTGCTCCAGAATGGCCTCACCAACACTGGTACCTGCTTCTACCCAATATGTCACACTTTCCTCTGTGGTACCTGCCTCTGACACCTTACCTACTGTCTCAGCAGAACTATCAAATTCTGCACACTCGGCTTCAAACTCTGAATCTTGTAGCATGGCTAATCAACTAATTTCACCAGTTACATCTCTCAGCAAACCTGTGATGGGTGTCATTTTGGAGGCTAGAAGGCCTAGTACTAGAAAATCTTATGCGGACAAATGGAAAAGATTCTGTGCCCTGGAACCAAGCAGAAGGAATAAGCACAGCAATGCCCAATATTCCTCAGATTCTGCAATACTTAACTGAGATGCTTCACAAGGGCCTATCTTTTTCTTCTATAAAAATCCATGCCTCTGCCATTTCACCTCATTACAACACAGAGCCTCCCCTCTTTTCTCATCCTCTGCTAATGCAGTACCTCAGAGGGGCCAAAAATTTAAGACCTCCCAGGAGAGCACCAGCTCCTACATGGGACCTCAATTTTGTTTTGGAAAAACTCACTCTACCTCCTTTTCAGCCAGCTGCTACTGTAGATTTAAAATTTCTCTCCTGGAAAACAGCTTTCCTTTTAGCAGTCACTTCAGCTAGAATGATTTCAGAATTGCAGGCTCTTATGGCAGTGGAGCTTTTCATTATTTTTCATCCGGACAGGGTTGCTCTCAGGACCAATCCATCTTTCATGCCTAAGGTGTGGTATCCAGTGTGGCTCTTAATCAGACCATTCATCTGCCAACTTTTTTCCCAATCCACAGAACAAGGGTGAGCAGATTCTACATTCATTGGATGTACACAGACAACTTAGATTGTACTTAAACAGGACAAAACCTCTAAGAAAATCTGTGCAACTATTGGTGGCATTTGCTGCAAGGGCAGATGGAAAACCTATTTCAAAGCAGACTATTTCTAAATGGATAAGCCATTGTATTCATTTCTGCTATGTGCACCATAGTAAACCTATCCCCAAGGGGATCAGATCTCATTTCACCAGGGCTGCATCTACTTCTGCAGCCTTTCTCAGAGGGGTTCCTACCAGAGACATTCTAGAAGCTGCTACCTGGAACTCAGTTCATATGTTCACCAAACATTACCATTTACCTCTCTTTTCTAAATCCAGAGCTGGCTTTGCCACTGCTGTCCTGCAGGGCCTTATAGCTGCTCCTAATTCTGTATAAATCCATCCTCCCAACCATAGCTTTGGGAATCTACCCAAATGTAATGACTGCAACAGCGAAACATAAAGAACATAGTACAGTTGTGTTTGTGTTCTAAATTACATATATATGTTCTAAATTACATACATATATATATATATATATATATATATATATATATATATATATGTAATTTAGAACACAAAAAACTATACCTCCAAAAACGCAAATACACCAAAAAGACTTTTAAGCATAGTAAATGGAGGTAGAGGTATAGTAAGAGAAAAAAGGGGGCTGGAGGGTGGGTAACCAGGGCACAACTGTACTATGTTCTTCATGTTTCGCTGTTGCAGTCATTACATTTGGGTAGATTCCCAAAGCTATATATATATATATATATATATATATATATATATATATATATATATATATATATATATATATATATATATACCCATTTGGGGGGCACCTGACATCTGGGGCAAGAAAAACTGATGAAAATGGCATCTGCTGCATGTTTTATACCCCCTGACGTCATGGAAGAAGGGACAGCAACCTATGCAGGACCCAAGACTTTGTTAATCAGGCCGACTGAGGGGAACCTGCCAGCAGATTACCCAAATGTAATGACTGCAACAGTGAATACACTCGACCATCTACATTTACGGTAACTGTGCACAACTGTACTTTCCCCAGGGTCATCTCTTTTTGACCATAAATTTCTCATACTTGAAAATCATGCAGTAGAATGGGGATGGGGCACAAACCCCATCCCTTCACCCTAAAGGAGACAACAGGCTTGCTGATTTGTTCTCCAATCACTCTGGATGATTCCATTCCTTAATGGACATTTTAAAAGATGCTATCAATGTAGTATGAGTACAGTAGCTGCAGTCCTGCATAAGAGGGAATATTTTCCCTCACCCATAGAACCCACTGTCTGGTCAGACACCATAGGTTTGTACTAGGCTATTGGTCCTAGGGCCTATACAAGCCTAGCCACAACAATTCCCTGGCTATTTCTTCCCACACTATTTACTTCCCTGGACCTCTGTCTAACAGGGTAACTGACATGATCTCTGGGGTGAATTTCTTTTCTCCCATCCAATTGTCAAGGTTTCTTTTGAAGAGGGCCAAGGAGGCACTCTGCTTGACATGTATGGGCAGTCTATTCGAGAGTCTGGAGAGTCTCTGGGTCAGGAACCTATCCCTCCAGCATGTTTTGTTTATTGCCATAAGGTTTAGATCCCTGGAGTGTGTGGCTCTGAGGGATTGGGATTTCTTTAAGTGTAGCATATCCAACAGCTCTGGGCTTGACACGTTCTTTTATGTTAAGCAGAGATTGCCTCTGAGTAGACGATATGCGACAGAGTATAGCTGTAACTTTTTAAAGCGGTCAGCATAGGGCATCTGATTTAGGCCTGTGATTCTTTTAGTGAGGTGTTTCTGCTGCCTTTCTAGTTGTTGCAGGTGTCTTGAGAGGTACATACCAAATGGGGCATTGTATTCTATACTGGATCTAATGAGGGATGAGTACAGTGGGACAGTGACCTCCTTTTTCCTGGATGAAAAGCCCTTAGTGATGAGGTGTGCAACATAGAAGGATTTCCTGAGTGTTGTGGTGATGTGATTATCCAAGGTGAGACCGCTGTCCACCTGTGTCCCTAAGTCTCTTATCACACTTTTGGTGTTTAATGTACTGCCACCTATGTGGTAATTCATGGGTACATGTTTTTTTCCCAAAGGGGATAACTATACATTTCTTGGCATTGAGCTTGAGCCCATAGATCTGGCACCAAGCATCTGTCTCTGTAAGGCCCTTTTGTACAGTATCCACATCATTTGGAGATTCAGTAATGGCTCCCAGTTTGCAGTCATCTGCAAACTTTGTTAGCCAGTGTCCCTTAGTATTGGCTTGTACTTCAGAGAAATAGATGCCAAACAAGAGTGGTCCCAAGACTGAACCCTAAGGTACTCCACTTGTCTGGAGCTGGATTTGGAGTCAGCTACTTTTACAGTGTGGATTCTGTCAGTAAGCCAGTTGGCATTCCATCGAGTGACATAGCAATTAATGCCCAGCTTAGTAAGTTTATCTATGATTTCAGAGTGGGGGATGGTGTCAAAGGCCTTGGCGAGGTCCAGATAGGCTGTGTGGACTGCCTTACCCTCGTCCACAGCTCTGGAGACTGATACAAAGAAATCAATCAGGTTCAGGAGACAAGATCGGCCCTTCACAAACCCAAACTGGGTGGGGTCCAGTGTTTGAAGGTTGCCAATGTCTTTGTTTATAAGTTCCATTATAATATGTTCCATGGCCTTGCAGATCAGGCTTATCAGACTGATGGGGCGGTAGTTCCCAGGATCCAAGGTGGATCCCTCCTTGTGGAGTGGGATAACTTTAGTTGTGCGCCACTCAGTGGGCACAAACCCTGAGGTGAGGCTATGATTAAACACGACACTTAGGTGAGGTGCCAGTTCATTTTGTAGTTCATGTAGTACACAGCCCGGGATGTCATCTGGTCCCATGGATGCTGTATTCTTAGCATTGGAGAGTGCGTTTTTTTTACCTGTGTGGCCATTATTACTGGAATTTGGCAGTCTTCTGGTACTGAGATGGGCCATTTAGAGGGTGAGAGGTGGGCGAAGTTGGCACTGAATCGATCTGCCAAGATATTGGCAATATCCTTGGGATCAGTATAGTTAATGCCATTCTGTTGTAGCTCAGAGCAGATCTGAGCATTGTCATTTAGATCCACCAGAGCTGGATCTGATTCTCTGCATTTGCCTTTGAAAAGGTTGCTATCCTTCGGAGCCCTGTTGTACTATTAGTACCCAGAAGGTGATGAACAGATTTACCAAGTGCTTATTGGTGTCCTCTGTACTGTCACTCACAACATTGAACTCTGAACCATATGGTAACTTTTTAGAGGGAGTTTTTGCATAAATGCATTGTAGGATAGCAGTGGTACCAGATGGTCCTATAAAATATGTTAGGTCCCTGGCCAGGAGCTTCAATGTGACTAACCACATGGCCTTTATCATTTATAGTGCAGCAGAGGGTGTTGCTTTTTGTGCAAGAGCTGGCATTGTCATGCTGCAGCAGTCATGTCTTAGAGTCAGGGATTTTGTGAAGGACACCCAGGCAGCATTCCTGGATTCCCCTTTTATAGAGCCCACTCTTAGATGAAAATGTAAAAAAACACCTTGGGGACATGGAAAAGCAAGGCAAGACCCTAGCTGCTATGAGATTGTAGATACCCTTCTGTTCACATGTTGCAGTATTCTGTACTCTGGTCTCCAAACGTCTGGCCAGTCTTCAAAGGTTTGTAGTCACTGCTAGGTGTGTGGGGCATCTGACATGGCTGGATGAATGTGGACCATAAAAGTGATGTCTGCATGCACCAGACCTCAAAACCTTTCTGCCTGCAGTCGAACATTACTGTCCAGCGAATTGAGAATTATTCAGGTAAGTACCCCGTTGGAGACTTTTTTTTGTTTCTGGGTCATTGCATGCTGATGTATGTACATGTCATCCAGAAAGAGTAAGTGCAAGTGCGGTTGTCAGATTTCCCACAAAGGTGCCCACAAGCTCTACCTTTTTTTTGTTTAGGACTGTCTCACAGCCATAAGACCTGCCCCATTTACCAGGCCTTTGTCCCAAAAACTCTGCATAGCAGATTGCACGGCTTTAAGTATTTACCAAGAGAATTAGCAACTCGGGTGTTTAGCATTAGGCATAGAGGGGCCATCTAGTCTGCCTGTTGAGCCGCCCAAGAAAATGGCCAAGACCTTAAACCATAGCTGCACCTCTGCCTTCCGATGTTGGCCTGGAGGAATGATTGGTTACCGCTGATTCAGGTAGAGTGGGTACCAACATGGAAGCTGCAGAACCCTGTGCGGAAGGCATGTCCATGGAGGCCCTGCAAATGTCAGCTTCTGATATGAAGGGGGAACCTAGGCTTGTGCCGACCAGGTGGATGCCTCCCCTACCTCGCAGCTGTCCAACTCCAGACCTACACCATCCCAGATGCCCACTAGACCTTGTCTGAAAAAGAAAGAAAAGACGAAGCATACTTCTCCAGCAGAAAGTCAGCCAGTTTGGCAGGATTTTTCGCAAAGCCTCTTTAATGCCTTCATGGCCTTAAGGCCTGCTTCTTCACTATCTTTGCCAGTGACTCCCCCTTTATTTCATCCTAGGCCCCAGGCTTTAGACTCCTCTCAGGTGGAAGAGGAGGAATCCTCTGACTCTTCCTCAGTGGAATCTCTCTCTTAACTTCCCTCTCCTCTTGTTTATGTCTCCCCAAAGGAAGAATTTGCTGAAGCAGATTCCCCAGCAGAGGATGTCACCATTGGGGTGGAGACCATTGCTAAGATGAGGGAGCACTTTAAATGGGATTCGTCTGAGATGACAGAGGTTCAGAAAAGGCACTATAAACTTCTCCAGATGAATTTCCCTGCTCCTTTATCTATCCCCCCCAGTACTGCCAGCCTATCTTGATGCTTTCACTGCAGCTTTCCTGAACCCAGACTCTCAGCCCCCTGCCCCCCACCCCCCACAGGCCTGACAGGTTCTACAAAGTTCCTGAGAGAGCTAAATTCTTAATGAAATGCCCTTCAGTTGATCCAGGCACAATCTCAATCTCTGCAGACAAGGTATCCAGACTACTACCTTCCTTCTTCCCTCCTTTCTGATGACAAAGATAGCAAGGCTGTGGAACGTTTGGGCAAAAAGGACTACACATCTTGCACCCTAGCATTCAGGGTGGTCAATTACCAGACCCACATGTCCAAATATGCCTTAGCTCTTTTAGAAAAAGTCTCAAAACAGTTCACTGTTATCCCTGATTCCCCAGCCAAAGTTCAACTGTCCAGCCTCATTTCCTTAACCTCTCAGATCACTAGACATTCCATTAGGTGCAGCTACGATACTGCTGAGGCCTCAGCCAGATCAGCTACATCAGCCTCTGTCCTCAAAAGGTATTCGTGGCTAATTCAGCCACTGCCTGATGACATCAGGGCAAAGCTCCTAGATACACCTTTGGGCAACCCAGCTCTTTTTGGCACCAAAGTAGAAGAGCTATTTAAAACTTTGCAACAAAAGGGGAAGGAGCTACAAGATCTTAAATGTGTGTTTGTCTCTCCTATCCCCAAGTTACATAAAAATTACCTGTCAAAAACTCAGTCAGGAAGCACTCTGCTCCCACTCCCCCATCCAGACCTAAGAAAGCTGCCAGGAAGCAATCGCTCTTGCCAGATCTGCCCAGCCTCTAGCCAAGAAGGCTCAGTTTGAAGACAGAGCAAGTAGTCTGTGACTACTTGCCATTCTTGAACCCCCCTCTATCCCACTATCACTAAGGCTCTCTCACTGTTTCCTGGTGTGGAGAAACATCACCACAGACAGGTGGATCCTATCCAGAATAGAAAACTGTTACTTTATGACATGGATCACTACTCCATCTGGGAGGGATATACCCATCCCCCAAAGAGCAGCTCTCTCTCTTTCAACCAGTTTTGGACAATCTCATGGCCCAGGGTACCATCCTGCCCATCCCTTACACAGAAAGGGGAAAAGGATTCTATTCCAGACTCTTCCTAGTCCCAAGGAAAGATGGCCCCTGGAGACCAATTCCGGACCTCTCCCACCTAAATCTTTTCCTGCAAGCGCCCACCTTTTGGATGCTCACCTTGCAAACTCTTTTCCTTTTGATCTTGCTTCAGGGGATCATGGCCACCTTGGACATCAAGGATGCCTACCTTCATATCCCCATAAGGCCCAAATTCAGGAGCTAAAAAAAAAAAAAACACAAAGGTAAAAGAAACTAATAAAACCACAAAGACCCGTGAAACCCGCTCTTTTTTTACAAATTAAAAAACTCTAGTGCCTCGGCACAAAGCCTTTCAAGAGTGCAAAATAACACCCAAAACACATTTAGGTGCTCACACTCCTTAGATAATTATGACCAATTAATGCACAAAAACATTAAGTTAAATAAGCATCTTCCAATGGCATTTTGAGTTCAACCCAGCAGGTGTCAGCATATTTTATTATTTTATTTATTTTATTTTATTTAAATTTGTTGACCGGGAGTGTCCGACTGGACGTGGGTCCATTTTCAGCGGAGGCCCGGGGAGAAAAGCTCCACAGTAAAATAAACAGACAGTAGTTACATTGGATTACATAGTGATTAACAATTTAACATAGAAATTACTTACAACATATTTACAGATGAAGAACATAGTACATCAGTAGACAACTAGAATCTTTATCTGTGAAGTACATAACAGGCATTAACAAATGTAACAATGAGAAGTTCCTGCTGTATAATCAGTACTAGACTTATGAGCATCTGAGCTTGCTATCATCAAGGTAGTTAGTGGAGGTGAAAGAAAGGTAGTAGTTGGATGGGGTGGATGATAGAGTGGGAGTTGCAAGGGCATAGCCAGCATGTTTTTAGGTGCGCTTTTAATAAAGTTTTGAAGTTGGTGCATGATTACTCAAACTTATATATAAACTTATATCAAACTTCAGAATAAAAATAGTCTCTTTATAAAGCAACTTATTATTTAATTGTCTAACATCAGAAACCTTTACTTTTTCTAAAATAGTCCCTTGCAAACAGCTATTGTCCCCCCCATGATGGATTAAAAAATGTAAAGCTAAAGGGCTCTCAGCTTTTTTATTTCTAATATCTTTCAGGTGCTCCTGTGGTCTTACCTTAAAAAATCTCTTACTTTCTCCTATATGGAATAAACCACAGGAGCACCTCAAGGCATATACAATCCCATACAATTAAAAATAGCTTTGGGTATAAACCTAACATTAATTTTCTCAAAGCAACGAACCACATGATAAAATGTATTTAGGAGTATGGATTAGAAATGACTCTGGTGGCAGCTAAGGATATGTGAGAAGAGACTAAACACAAAGATGATACAACATTTGAGAAACTGGACATTTTTTGTTATATGGATACTAAGATACAAGCCATTAAAATGTTTTAGTTCCTGAAGTCTTTTACACAGATCAGGCATACCTTTATCAACTGGAGACGTCTTGGATAGTAATTAAAAAAGAGTTGAAGGATTTTATCTGGGAAGGGAAGATAGCATGGGTCAAGTGGGATAAGCTGATTTTACCAATAGAACAAGGTGGACTAGGATTACCTAATTTGAGGGGGTATTTTAAAGCAACACAGTTAAGGCTCTTTTATACATAGCACAAGCGAAGAATTATAATTCAAAGTGGAAATGAATGATGCTGACACAGGGAGGAAGCTCAAGCAATAAGGAGAGATTGGGATTTTGGATGCAGACTCTTAAGGAGAACAACCAAAATCATACAGAGTATTATATTCATAAAATAGCAGGGAGTATTCTAAGAACCAGAGCAATGAGCCGCATGCTTACAAACTAAACAATTACCACACAGGAAGGTACCCAAACTTCTAAGTTCTCTCACCATCATAAAACCAGGGGCTACATAGTGACTGTGTAAAAGCATGTCTCTTGTACTATGATCCTTTTTATAGGAAAAATGAAGCTTATTGGGCAAAAATTTCAAATCTTTACATTTAGATAAGCTCCAATAATACCTAATAATTTCCACAATGCTTTCAGTAAAGACAGTTTACATAGTTACAAAATAAAACTTATTTGCAGGGACTGTATTACCCCCCCCCCCCCATCTACAACCCATTCCATTCATGGGTTGTAAGGCTTTGTTATACTCTGACCTCCTGTCATTAACCTAGACCTAGCACTCTCTATAATGGACAATCATAACCCCTCTGACTAAACATCCCACATGTTCTACTTTTTTCCCCCAAAATCTCTTTATTTGAATTTTCAGATTTTAACAGCGATACATCCAATCAAACACAAATTAAACAGTACATACAAAAAGGAAACCTTTGCGAAAACTAACACAATAAATATGTATACACTATATACAATAGAAGTCACTACATCATCAAATAGAGTGTAACATGTTTTTAACATCACTTAAGAAAGTGAGGGACATATTTTATGAAGAAGATAAATATAGAAATTCAACCACTTATTATACTTGATGTAATTAGGGAATACAATTAGATATATAAAGAGTAAACAGGGAAAGAAGAGAAAAAAAAATTGGTTATAATTCAGTTATTGCTTAATATAAATTTGTCTTACGTTAGTGTACAGACTATCTTTCTTAAGAATTACATCTAGTAAGTAACCTCAATATGTCTGATAATAGTGTTTCTTTTTGTTTTTGTATAAACTAGTTTGTGAGATGAGATATATTTAATAGCAAGGTTGCTAAAGCCTCCCCATGTAATCAGAGGTGTGATATAAAATTTAATAAGGGCACATATCGTGATAAGGGCATTTTTTTTTATTTTTGGAAGTTGAGTCGTGTTAATGTGCAATATAGCTATCTTCCATGACAGGGTTGATTTTTTCATATCCCATCTTCTCTAACCTAGCTGTTAAAGAGCACCATAGGTTGTGTACCTTGCTACATTTCCAAATGACATGAATATCTGCAGTTTGGTTTGGGCAGTGAGGACATATAGGCGAGAAGTTGGAATTGACCTTATTTAGTTTTGATGGGGTATAGTATACATTGTTATTTATAATAATTTGTGTATATAGCAGCTTCTTAAAAGGAATGAATTTTATTGTATTTTCAATGGCCAGTCTCTTGAATCTGTCAGATTTTTTTCTTGCCAATAGTTTGAAAATAATAGAGAATTCCGGTGTTTTATGTTCGTTACAAGTTTATATGTCCTAGAAATTTTTTTCCCTTTCATCTCGAGGTTTTCTAGTATTAGTTTTACTAAGTAAATATCCTGCAAGTCAACTTGTGTTTGTGAGAATTTAGCATTTATGAGATAATGGATTTGGGTAAGAATAACAGTATAGTTCTTAGTAAGATTTAGTTCTAGTCTTATTTGTTGTATATTGGAGTCTCTCCATTGGTATATTTCCCATACTGTGAGATCTTTTATCAGAGGGTAATTTGTTAGATTTATGGGTTTATTGTTTATTGTTAGGTTGGGATTTAGGTGGAGTGGTTGTATAAAGGCAAGAGCATCTAATAATTGCAATGAATTAAATAATTTCTGTATAGTAAGAATCATGTATTTAATTAGTGGGCGTATATTCTTTGTGAATATGCCATTTTGATTTAGGTTTAAAAATGGTAGGGATTTGCTGTTATACCAAAGGGATTTCAGTTGTTCAGACCAGATTTTGGTCTATTGGGGTTGTCCAGGTATTTACATACAGGTCATGGCTTATCTGTATAAGTCTGTAGGCAGTAATTATACTATAATATAGTTTGAAATCAGGTAATCCCAGTCCCCCTTTATCTTTGATAAATACAAGTTTGTCATATTTAATTCTAGTGGATTTGGGGTACCATAAGAATCTTGATATAGCTTTTTCTAAATCAAGGAAGAATTTTTGGGGAATATTTGAAAAAGTAGCATTTAGTTGAAAGAGTATTCTCGGTAGAAGGTTCATTTTAACAACAGTAGCTTTTGAGTGTAATGACATATTAATATTCTTCCCCCTATTGATATCACTTTCAATACTGGTCCATGTACGCAATAGGTTATTCTTTATCATATCCTTAAAGTCAGGAGTAAATATTATTCCTAGGTATTTTATCTGGTAACTTGCTCTCACTCATGGGAACGTAAACTTCCTTATGACCTATAAGATTCATGGGAAATATGTGGGATTTGTTTAGATTTAAATTAGTTAGAGATTTCAGAGAGCTCAGCTATAGCTTTAAGTATTTTTGGGAGGTCAGTAGTGGGAAGTTGAAAATATATATTTAAGTCAGCAAAAGCAGAGAATATAAGATTTGTATTATAGATTCTAGGTATGTGATGGAAGTTTTTTTTTTGTGAAATAAACAGAAGGAGAGGTTCTAGATAAAGATTAAAGAGGTATGGGGAAAGAGGGCAACCTTGTCTTGTACCACTGGATAACAGTATAGGGTTAGTTTTGAGCTTATTTATCTGAATAGTGGTAGAAGCTTTCTGATATAGAACCTTAATTATCCTTATGAATTCCTAAGGAAACCCATATAAAGGCAATATATTAAATAGGAAATATAAATTAACTCTATCAAAAGCTTTGGTTGCATCTGCCGTGAGGACATATCTGGGGCATTTGTTACTGTTAAGAAGTCTGATAATGGTATCTAAAAGGAGGGTGTTATCACTTGTTTGCTTGTTTATCATAAAGTCCATTTGTTCTTGGGAAATGATAGAGGGGAGTACATTTTTAAGTCTATTTGCTATAACAATGAGCTCGGATCTTAAGGTCAGTATTTATCAGGGCTATTGCTCTATAGTTTTCTGGATCTGTTGGGTCAGAATTCGGTTTTGGAATTAGCACTGTTTTGGAGTTATTTAAATATGTTATTCCATGTTTTATTATAAAGTTGAAAACTTTTAATAATACTTTGGAAATAGGTTCCATGAATAGTTTATAAAATTCAGAGGTGTAGCTGTCAGGCCCAGGGGATTTACCCGGTTTGAGTTTGTTTATTGCAGCTTTTATCTCATTTAATTGCAGGGGTGTTTTTAGGAGTTTTTTTTTTATCTTCCATAATTTGTGGAAATTTTATATTATGTATAAAATCACCAAAATTGTCTGTAGATGGTGATAAGGGTATGTTGTATAGTTTCTTATATATGTCTTCAAAAGCATCTACAATATCTTGGTCCTTGTACAATCCCACATGTTCTAAACAATTCCAATTGTAACTCTTCAGGAACACTGCAAAGCCTGGTAATACATAGCAATTCACCATGGGGTTGTGCATTAATTAAATGGGGCAGGTGGCAGCTTCTGCCATTTAAGAAATGCATACCATTACCAAGTTTTCTATGCACCCTAATCCCACTGTTCTCCATTGAGCCTTCCAAAAATGAATAAAAAAACAACCTTACCATATTGAAAACAAAAAACATTTTGCTGTAAATAATTTTAAAAAGCATCCATAAATCATGCCCACCATTACACAAAAAATAAATCATCAATGAATCTAAAATACTTTAACATAATTCCTAAAAAAAAAAATCCAAATGATATAAAAACTTGATCTCAAATAAATCCATAAAAAGATTTACATAGATGGGGCAAAGAAAGCCCCCATTGATGTCCCTTTAATCTGATTATACATTTTTCGATTAAATTCAAAATAATTATTCAATAAATAGAAAATAAACTAACTCAGTGATAAAATTGGAAAACCCCCCGAAAAACATTTAATGCTTCTAAACCCTATTGATGCTGAATATTTGTGTAGAGGCTCTTTACATCCATAACTAACCAATAACCCTCCATCTGCTGCACTTCAGTAATTTTATCCAAACAAAACCAAAATGATCATGAATATACGAATTTAACTTTAATACTCATGCCAATAAATGTTTATGTAAGACCAAACCTATTCCATGTAAAAAAAAATAGTTCATCGTTGACACAATAGGTAGGCCTGGAGGAGAAATTGAGTTTTTATGGATTTTGGGCAAACAATGAAAAGTTGCTGAAGTACAACCCTTAGTTGAAAAATTCTTCTCCATATCTTTGTTAGACAAATATCTTAACCAGAATTCCTGTTGCAACAAACTCTGAGAATTCCTTAAAGCTTTTTCATACTCTACCATGCTGACCACTTAGTAAGTACATAAATTATTCAAATTTTCATAACATTTTTTCATACTGCGAGTGGTGCATCACAACGATCTTATTGCCCTTATCCAGTGGTTTAAAAAAACAAATCATCCTGCTGATTCATACCTTTAAGGGCCAACCACTCTGCCTTAGTAAGATTATAAACAATCCTACCTCTGTTTCACAAATTTTTTATACTCATTTTCTATTGCAAAATTCACCATGGTGGAGAAACTTTTTATCCCTTCATGAACAAAGAGAGGGCTAAAGTCACTTTTACACACATCATCTGAAGTATCCGTTAAGCAATAAGCATTAACTAAATTTTCTTCTGTGGAAGAATCATAAGAAAAAAAAAACTCATGAAAGATTCCCATAACTCAACATTATTAGTCTTCTCATTATGCAAAAAATATAAATGCAGTTTCCTAATAAATCCAGTCATTTAAATTTTAAGAACTTGTAGTCCAGGTAGAACCGTGGGGATAAACATCAAACCACAGTGTACAGAAACTTCCACATCAGACAACTCAATGCTCGAAATGTTTTAAACCAAACTGTTAGTCGTTATTAAGAGAAAAAGTCTTAGCCAATACCATCTTTTTTTCTCATGTCCATAAGGCTGCTTCCCTCTGGTAGCTTCCGGATGTTCTCTTTTCCTCACTGAGTCTCTGTTCCACCTCCCTCCCCAAAAGTTTTCTTTCATGTAATTCTGCTGTTGGATGCAGGAGGCAATGGTGGATAAGCTCGATGTTCTTTATGTTTCACTGTTGCAGTCATCACATTTGGGTTATCCCTGCCAGGGTGCCCCTCGGCTGGCCCGAATACCAGAGGCTTAGTATTTCTGCGTCGGTTGCTGTCGCTTGAGGACTGATGTCAGGACGTCAGTAGTATAAAGTAAGGGAGCCGATGCCATTACATCAGACTTTCTTGCCGTAGAGCCTGAAGTAGAAGCAGTTCGCATGAGTGCCGGTCGGCCGCTACCTGAGTTTTCATCTACTGAATTGAAGTCTTCGAAAGCTGAGTACCCTGTTGGGGATCCTTTTTTCTTGCACTAACTGATGTCAGAAAAAGTTAATTGTCTCGCCTGTGGAAAACAAATACCACACTGAGACTTCCACTCTTACTACGTCACTTGTTTGGGCCCAGAGCACGATGTCCCTCGTCGCTTCTGTGCTTTGTTCAACACCAGAACTATCTGTCATCGGGCCCTTATTGTAGCCAGATATTTTCGCTTACAGTCCTCAAATTCCGATATGGCTTCAGAAAGCCATCTGACAGCAGATCTTCTGAATAAACATAAAGATAAAGACCGAGACAGACTGCACAGATCCAATACTACCGACTACGCTTCCGTTAAGCTAGTCATCAGTTCTCCAGTCCTCAGTGAGGTGCTTTTGCAGCCCCTGATGCCCGCTTCTGTTGATTCGCAGGCCGCTATAGAGACCCTTTCGGAGTCCGGTATGCTGCAAAATTCTTTTTCAACAAAGGATCCTGCGGTCGTCTCAACCTTGGATGGGTCTGGAGCCGCTGAGTAGGCATCATCTTCCGAGAAGTCCTTTGCACTACTGAATCTCAACACAAACCGACGTCATCTTTCGTGACTACTGTTCTTTCTAAAACTACCGAGATTCTTAGGCCCCAGGTACGAACCACACCCAAGAAACCGACGACCCACTCTCAGGCGCCTGCTACCTTGCCTCAGTCTCAAATGCTTAAAATGGCATTAGACCTTATCATGCTGATCAGGGGAAGACAAGCTACCCCCTCCAAAAGGAAAAGAGATCTGTCCCATGTAGTTCTGTCTAAACAAGAGTCAGATGAATATGATACTTCTGAATATGAAGACATGCAACCCCTTTCCACTTATGAGGCTTCTGATGCAGATCATTCCATTCCACTTCTGATGCAGAGGATTCCATTCCTTCAGCCTCTCCCCCAGAGGATTTTTCCTTTGGGGAAACCCTGCATACATTAAGGGAGCATTTCAAATGGGAGAGTCAGGACTACCCTCAGTCTAAAAAGAGACTCAGAGAATTCCTAGATCTTCCACAACAGACCTTTGCCCCCCCCCCCCCCAGTCCTGGATGTTTTCCTCGAATCCAGCTTGACTCCTGACAACCTCCCTCCTGCTCCTAGGAAACCAGGCAGGTAGTATAGAGTTCCTGACTCACACAAATATCTTTTTAAAAATCCTACTGCTGACCCTGAGGTAATTTCTCAAGGGCCAAAAGGAATTAAAGCAACCTCTTCTAAGAATCCCACCCCCTCAGACAGGGATTGGACAGATGGGGTAAGAAAGTATACACCTCAGCTACTCTTGCTATCAGGGCACTAAATTTTCAGTTCCATATGCTGAAATTGCAGCAACATACCTTGGAACTTGTTAAACAAAAAAATGTCTTCCTTTCCTGCTTGGGCTGAATCTAAAGATTTACAAGAGTTAGTGCATTCTGCAAGTCAAGTAACTAAACACACCTTGCAGTGTGGTTTTGACTCCCTAGAAGCTTCTTGCAGGGCAGCAGTCACTGGATCTGTCATTAGAAGGCATGCATGGCTTAAGGAACAGCCCCTGCCAGACCATGTCCTATCTAAATTGTTGGATGCCTCCCTCCTTGCACAAAGATAACTTATTTGGCACTAAGGCAGAAAGGTCTTAAAAAAGATGGGAAAAAAAGCAAAATCTATGCAAACAGTTAAGGATTTCTTGCAGGTCCAGCAGGCATTGTCCCTCCAAACACTGGTCCTTTCCTGCTCCCAGTGAGCTGGCCCAGCCTAGGCCTCGTGGAAGCAGACCCCCCCCCCCAACAGCAGCCCCAGGGAATGCAGAGATCTAAGCAGTGGACTAACTCCACTTCAAAACCAGGGAGTTCTTAGCCACCCCCTTATAGTAAAAACTCACAGTGACTCATCTCTTCCACCCCCTCCCTCTGCCCACCTTCACTTATCCCTAGGAGGAAAACTCTCCTTTCACTCAAACACCACTTGGCTAGCCACCCTAGATCTAAAAGAGGCCTACCTCCACATTCCTGTCAGGGAATCACGCAGGAAATATCTCTGCTTCAGGGCAGGATCTCAACACTATCAGTTCTCTGTGCTTCCCTTTGGCTTATCTACTGCCAGATTTTTTACAAAATGTCTGGCTCCAGCCATTGCTTTATGCAGACAAATAATCAGGCAGACAGCCAGGAGAAGCTGCTCAAGTACCTGGCCTTTGTAAAGACCCTACTAACTTCCCTAGGGTACACAATCAGTGAAAAGAAATCCAAACAGGTGCCCACCCAAAGGATAATGTTCCTGGGAGCAAGTCTGGACACAGCCTCCCAGATGGCATACCTTACTTCAGAGAAACAAATTTTCCTGACAACCTACTACTCTCAACTAGCCACCAGGCCCCAGCTAACTGCAAGGAAGATCTTGCAACCTCTGGGGTTGATGGCATCTTGCATACTACTCATTCCATATGCCAGACTGCATATGAGGAAACTTCAGTGGTACCTAAAGAGCCTTTGGTGCTAACACTCTCAAGACCTGGAAACTCTTCTACCTATAATTCTTTGCCTCAGAAAAGATTTTCTTTGGTGGGCAACAGCATGCTCCCACAACAAGGGAATGCCTTTCTCCCCACCCCTGCCACCCAAACGCTCACCACAGACTCATCAGACTATGCGTGGGGTGCACACCTGGATGGCAGGTGCATACAGGGCCAATGGAGCCCACAGTAAATCCCTCTGCACATCATTCAAAAAGTGATGATGGCTGTGTAGCACGCCTTGATAGCTTTCAAGCCCCTTCACTCTCCATGGGCTCCCCTGATAAAAACAGACAACACCATTGTGATGTGGTACATCAACAAGTAGGGGAGGGACTCACTCCTATGCTCTATGCAGCTGGCCATGACCCTTCGGCACACAGCCTCCCATGTTCTTCATGTTTCACTGTTGCAGTCATCACATTTGGGTTATCTGCTTACAGGTAGCCCTCAGTCGGCCTGATTATGAAAGTCTTCGGTCCTGCGTTGGTTGCTGTCTCATCTTCCATATGACATCAGGTAGTCAGGGGTATAAAGCATGCAGCTGACAACATTACATCAGTCTTTCTTGCCGAGTGGTGCCCAAAGCAGAAGTAGTTTGCAAGTGCCAGTTGGCAGACTTCTGAAATTTTCGTTTTCAAGTTTCAGATCCAAAGTCTTCAACTAAGGTAAGTACCCTGTTGGGGAACCTTTTTTTTTTTTGCTCTAAACAGATGTCAGTAAAAGTTAACAATTGTATTTCTTGTGGAAAGCAAATACCTCATAAAGATTTTCATTCATACTGCATTCCTTGCCTAGCCCCAGACCACGATGTACCTCGCTGTCAGTTTTGTGCCTTACAAACCTCGTACTATTTGTCGTCGGTTCATTTTCGCATCTAAATATTTTGGTACTTGGTTAAATTATCCAGAAATGGCTTCAGTAAGCCACCCGACTACCGACATTCTGAAAAATGCAAAGATAAAGACAGAGGCAGACCGCATAGGTCCAAAGCTGCCAACGGTGACGCCTCTCCTAAGCTAGTCACCAGTTCACTGGTACTCTGTGAGGTGCTTTCACAGCCCCTGATACCCACTACTTCAGATTTGCAGGCCTCTACTGAGACCCATTCAGAGTCTGGTATACAGCGAGATGCTTCTACCTTGGATGGGTCCGGAGCTGCTGTGCAGGCACTGGCTTCTGAGGGTGTATTCAGGCCTACTGACTCTCATATTAAACCAACGCCATCTTCTTCAAAGCCTAAAACTTGATCCATGCCCAGAAAACCGATGCCCAGACCTCACGGTCATGCCCCTATGCTTAAAAAACAAATAAGAATGGCTGAAGACCTTATTACTCTAATCAGAGGAAGCCACCCTTCTCCATCTAAGAAACCTAGAACTGATTTTCCTTCTGATCAGGATTCTGAAATTTCTGTTTTTTTTTTTTTTTTTTTTTTTGATGAACACGATTTGCCCTTATCTACTTATGAGGATTCTGATGCAGAGGACTCCATTCCCTCTGCTTTCCCTCCAGAGGATTTCTCTTTTGGTGAAACCTTGCATACTCTTAGGGAGCATTTCCGCTGGGAAAGCCAGGATTACTCTGACTCCAAAAAGAGGCTTAGAGAATTTTTACTCCTGCCTCAACACATGCTTTTAGCTATCCCTCCTGTACTGGACATTGTAGATGATGCCTTTTCGGAATCTTGCCTGGCTCCTGACACTTTACCTCCTGCTCCCAGAAAACCTGATAGGTATTACAGGATACCTGACTCTCACAAGTTCCTCTTTAAAAATCCTACTGCAGATCCTGAAACCATTTCACAGGGACCCAAGGGCATTAAGGCCACTACTGCCAAAAATTCTACCCCCTCTGATAGAGATTCCAGAGCGCTGGATAGATGGGGTAAGAAGGTATACACTTCTGCAATGTTAGCCATTAGGGCCTTAAAGTGCCAGTTTCATATGTTGAAGTATCAGCAGCATATTATTGGATTGCTTAAACAGAAAATTATGTGGATTCCAGACTGTGCTGAAAATAAAGAATTACAGGATTTGATGCATTCTGCTGAACAAGTGGGAAAACGTACTTTGCAATGTGGTTTTGATTCATTAAAGGCATCTTGCAAGGCTGCTGTTACTGGGTCTGTACTTAGAAGGCATGCTTTGCTTAAGGAGCAATCTTTGCCAGATCATGTTAAAGCTAAATTACTGGATGCTCCCTTAAACCAAGACCCGCCTGTTTGGCAACAAAGCAGAAGTACTTAAAAAGATGGAGGAAAAAGCTAAATCTATGCAAACTGTAAGATTTCCTGCAAGTACAGCCTCCCAGATTTAGTAGGCATTGGCCCTCTAAGAATTGGTCCTTCCCTGTGTCTTCCAGGCCTTCTCAGTCCAAACCCAGAACCAGCAGAGAACCCAAGCTTAAGTCCCAGGGTGCTCACAGGACTACGCAGTGGGGGGCTCCCACTTCCAAAGCAGGGAGTAGTAAGACTCCCCCCTATGGTAAACTGTCTCAGTGACTTAACTTTAAACCTGCCAAACCCTGCTCCACTGACTGTTCCTTTAGGGGGAAAGATCACCCTGCATGCAAAAAAATGGGAACTCATTACCCAGGACAAATGGGTTCTAAATATAGTTTGCCAATGATACAGATTCCACTTCCACTCCTTCCCAACCCCAAATGGTTGGCCAGACCTACCCCCAAATCAGTGGACAGAGGCTCAAAAGCAGGTTCTCTCTCTTAAGCATCAGGGCTATTCAACCTCTCCCAGAAGAAGAATGGGGCAATGTTTTTACTCAAGCCTTTTCCTGGTACCCAGGAAAGAGAATTCCTGGCATCCTATCCTGGACCTGTCTATCCTAAACACATTTTTGATAATCCCAAAAGTCAAGATGTTAACTCTTCATCAGCTGCTTCCTGTGCTAGGCAAAAATGCCTGGTTGGCAACACTGGATTTAAAGGAAGCCTACCTGCACATTCCAATAAGGGAATCTTGCAGAAGTTACCTACGCTTCAGAGCAGGCTACATGCACCATCAGTTCTCTGCACTGCCCTTTGGCTCATCTACTGTGCCCAGGGTATTCATAAAGTGCCTAGCTCCACTCATTGCATTTTGCAGGCAAAGAAATATTCAAATATACCCATACCATAACAGATACATCAGACTATGCATGGGGGGGTTCACTTTGTAGGGCAGTGTATTCAGGGCAAATGGAACCCAAGTCAAAAGCACCTGCATATCAATCAAAAATAAATGTTAGCTGTACAGAATGCTCTGACAGCCTTCAAGGACCACATTCTTTCAGGACAATTATTGGTAAAAACGGACACCACCACTGTTATGTGGAGCATGAACAAGCCGGGGGGAACTCAGTCATACCCTCTCTGCAGACTAGCCATGGATCTCTGGAACACAGCCTTGAGCTACCAAGTGCACCTACAGGCTCAATTCCTGCCAGGAAAACTAAATACACTGGAAGACCGACCTAAGCAAAAATCTCATGGACCCACACGAGTGGAAACTGGAACCAAAGATATTCAACATGTTGAGAAACAAATGGGGGAGCCCAGAGATGGACCTGTTTGCCTCCCTCAGAACTACCAATTGGACACATTCTGCACAAGGACTCCCCACAAACAGGCTTGGAAAGTGGATGCCCTGTCCTCCACCTGGAAAAACCCATACAGGCTTGGAAAGTGGATGCCCTGTCCTTCACCTGGAAAAACCTATCAGTTTATGCCTTCCCCCTCTGCCTCTCCTCTCCAGAGTGCTGCTAAAGATCAAACAGGACAAACCAAGGACAATACTGATTGCACTGGACTGGCCATGCCAACACTGGTACCCCGTCTTGTGCAGAGTGTCACTGCTAACACCATGGCACCTGCCTCAGACCCCTGCCCTGCTGTCCCAGCAGGAGGGCCAGATTCTGCATCCACAGCTTCAAATCCTAAACCTTGCAAACTGGCTAATTACCTGACCTCTCCGTTACCATCCCTCAGTAAGCAAGTGATGGATGTCATTCTGGAGGCAAGGAGGCCTAGTACTAGAAAATCCTATGCTGAAAAATGGAAAAGATTCTGTTCCTGGAGCCAAACACAGGGGATGGGCACAGCAGTACCCAATTTACCCCATATTCTTCAGTACTTAACTGAGATGCTTCACAAGGGCCTTTCCTTTTCTTCCATCAAAATTCATGCCTCAGCCATTTCAGCACATTACAACACAGAACCACCCCTCTTCTCTCATCCACTGCTGAAGCAATTCCTCAGAGAGGCCAAAAACTTAATACCACCCAGGAGAGCCCTACCCCAGCCTGGGACCTTAACTTTGTATTGGAAAAGCTCACTCTTCCTCCCTTTGAGCCAGCTCAAATACAGAGTTGAAATTCCTTTCATGGGAAACAGCCTTCCTTCTAGCAATCACTTCAGCAAGGAGGATGTCTGAATTACAGGCCCTCATGGCAGTGGAGCCTTTCATCATCTTTCATGTGGACAGGGTGTCCCTCATTTATGCCCAAGGTGGTATCCAGTGTAGCCCTTAATCAGTCCATTCATTTGCCAACCTTCTTTTCTAATCCACAAAACAAAGGGGAATGAATACTGCACTCCTTGGATGTGCACAGGCAACTTAGATTTTACTTGGACAGGACTAAGCCTCTCAGGAAATCTGAACAGCTGCTAGTGGCATTTGCTGCAGTGGTAGAGGGGAGGGCCATTTCAAAGCAAATCATTTCTAAGTGGATAGGCCATTGCATTCATTTCTGCTATAAGCACCATGGAAAATCTACCCCACAGGGGATAAGACCACATTCAACTAGGGCTTGCAGCTACCTCTACAGCTTTTCTCAGAGGTGTCCCTACCAGGGACATCCTAGAAGCTGCTACCTAGAGGTCTGTACATACCTTCACCAAGCATTACCACTTACCAATTTTTTCTAAATCCAGAGCTGGCTTTGCCACTGCTGTCTTGCAGGGCCTTTTAGCTGGTCCAAATGCTATTTGATTGCCTCCTCCCATCCTTAGCTTTGGGAATCTACCCAAATGTGATGACTGCAACAGTGAAACACGAAGAACATAGTACGGTTGTGTACACTTACCATAAATGTAGTTGTTCGAGTGTATTCACTGTTGCAGTCCTGGTTACCCTCCCTCCACCCCCCTGACTTCTATTGACTATACCTCTATTCTTGTTTACTATGCTTAAAGCTTTTTGGTGCATTTGCTTTTTTGTTGGAGGTGTAACCTTGTATATAATTGCTTCCCATTATGGGGGCAGCTGACATCTGGGGCAAGAAAAACTGATGTAATGGCGTTGTCTGCATGCTTTATACCCCCTGACTACCCGACATCATGGAAGATGAGACAGCAGCCGACGCAGAACCCACAATTTTGATAATCAGGCCGACTGAGGGCTACCTGCAAGCCAATAACCAAATGTGATGACTGCAACAGTGAATACATTCGAACTTCTACATTTATGGTTAGTGTACACAACTGTACTTTACACCTGTTAGCACAATTCCTACCAGGCTCTCTCAACTCTCTGGCAGACCAATTAAGCAGAAATCTTCTGGACCCACATGAGTGGCAACTCAACAGATGTACCTTCACCCTAATAACTCAGAAATGGGTAACCCTGTAGGTCGACCTCTTTGCCTCCCACACCAACCATCAGCTCAGCAAATTCTGCACCAGGGAGCATCACCACTTGCCTTGGAAAGTGGATGCCCTGTCCTTCCCCTGGGTCAATCGGTCTATGGCTTTCCTCTCCTACCTCTCATCCCCAGGGTACTGCTCAAAATAAGATAGGAAAGACCAAGGACCATTCTCCCAGCTCCAGACTGAACCTGGCAGCACTGGTACCCCTTGCTGCTCAGCCTGTCCTCGCTACCCTCTTGGCATCTTCCTCAGATTTCAAACCTCCTGACCCAGAGGAAAGGGGAGTTCTTGCATCCCCAATTGCAGATACTCAATGTGGCAGCTTGGCTTATTCCCTAACCCGAAATCAATCTGCCAACCTCAGTAAACAGGATGTTCTTCATGTTTCACTGTTGCAGTCATTACATTTGGATAATCTGTTGACAGGTTGCCCTCAGTCGGCCTGAATATCAAAGTCTTTGGTCCTGCGTCAGTTGCTGTCTCCTCTTCCATGACGTCAGGTCATCAGGAGTATAAAACATGCAGCCGACGCCATTTTATTCAGTTTTTCTTGCCGCGCAGTGCCTGAAGCAGAAGCAGTTTGCAAGTGCCGGTTGGCTGACTCCTGAAATTTTCGAATCCGAGTTTCAGAACCAAAGTCTTCAATTAAAGCTTCCATTGGGGAAACTTTTTCTTGCTCCTTACCGATGTCAGTAAAAGTTAATAATTGCATTACTTGTGGGAAGCAAATACCTCTCAAGGATTTTCATTTGTACTGCATTCCTTGCCTAGGCCCAGATCGTAACGTGCCTTGCTGTCAGTTTTGTGCTAGATTTAACAAATGCACTACTAAGCGTCGGTATATTTTTGCTTCAAAATATTTTAGATCCAGATTTAATTACCCTGAAATCTCGTTGGATAGCAATCCGACTACCGGAGTTCACAAAAAACGCAAAGAAAAAGAAAGAGATCGTCAAGGTCCAAAACAGACGACAAAGCTTCTCCTAAGCCAGTCGCTGGTTCACCGGTACTCAGTGAGGCGCTTTCACAGCCCCTGATGCCCGCTACTTTTGAGTCGCAGGCCTCTACCAAGACCCATGCAGAGTTCGGTATGCTGTGAGATTCTCGGAGTATTGTATCTGCGGATATCTCTCCCTCAGATGGGTCTGGAGCCACTGAGCAGACACCGGCTTCTGATGGTGTTTTCAGGCCTCAACATTTCTTTATAAAACTGACGCCAGCTTCAAAAACAACTTCTAAGTCTAAAAAAAGATGCATGAGCCACGTGCTCAGGCCCCTATGCCTAAAAACAGATCATCAAAATGGCTGAGGACTTAATTACCTTGATCAGGGGTTTCCAACCCACCCTGCTAAGAGGCCTAGGCAAGACAATGATTATGAATCTTCAGATCAGGTTTCTATTTCTTCTGATTCCTCTTCTGATCAGGAATTTTCTATACCACCCTATGAGGATTCAGATGCAGAAGAATCCATCCCATCTGCATCTCCTCCTGAGGATTATTCTTTTGGAGAAACCTTGCATACTTTAAGGGAACATTTTCACTGAGAGAGTCAGGATTTCTCTGAATCAAAAAAGAGGCTTAGGGATTTCCTTCTTCTTCCTCAGCATAGGCCTTTGGCTATACCCTCCTGTATTAGACATTGTTGATGATGTGTTTTCGGAATCAAGCATGGCTCCTGATTCCCTACCTCCGGTTCCTAGTAAGCCAGACAGATATTACAGGGTTCCTGACTCGCACAAATTTTTATTCAAAAATCCTGCTGCTGATCCTGAAACTATCTCGCAGGGTCCCAAGGGTGTAGAGGCTTCTACAGCCAAAAATCCTACCCCCTCTGATAGTGATTCCAGGGCGCTGGATAGATGGGGCAAGAAGGTTTATACGTCTGCAACCTTGGCAATTAGTGCCTTAAAACTGCCAGTTTCATATGCTTAAATATTAACAGCATGTTATGGGCTTATTGAAACAGAAAATTACGTTGATTTCTGATTGTGTGGAAAATGAAGAATTACAGGAAGTATTGTATTCAGCACAACAGGTTGGAAAGCATACTTTGCAATGTGGTTTTGATTCCCTGGAGGCCTCTTGCAGGGCCGCAGTTACTGGATCTGTTATTAGAAGGCATTCCTGGCTTAAGGAGCAAAATCTGCCTGATCATGTTAAGGCTAAATTGTTGGATGTTCCTTTACAGCATGATACTTTGGTAATAAGGCAGAAGAGGTTTTAAAGAAAATGGAAGACAAAGCTAAATCTATGCAAACTGTACAAGATTTCTTACAAGTGCAGTCGCCCAGGTTCAGTAGGCACTGGCCCACTAAAAATTGGTCCTTTTCTGTGTCCAACAGAGCCTCACAAGGCAAATCCAGGTACTCAAAAGGCTCTAGATACCAATCACAGGGTTCTTACAGGTCAAAAAAGCAATGAGGTGTCTCTACCTCCAAATCTGGAGGAAACAAAGCACAATCCTACAGTAAGCAGTCTCAATGACTTCCCTCTACCATCACCAAGCACTTATCTTTTGGCAGCCCCCTTGAGGGGAAAATTAGCACTTCATGCTCAAAATTGGCAGTTAATTACCCAGGAGAAGTGGGTATTAAGCATAGTATCCCAGGGGTACAGATTTCATTTCCATACTTTGCCAATTCCAAATGGTTGGACAGATCTGCCACAAAATCAATGGGCAGAGGCTCAGAAACAAGTTACGTCCCTCATGGATAATGGGGGCTATTCAACCAGTACCAGAACAGGAAAAAGGACAAGGGTTTTATTCAAGACTGTTCCTGGTACCCAGAAAAGACCATGCCTGGCGTCCAGTACTGGACTTATCGATTTTGAGCACGTTCTTGGACATCCCAAAATTCAAAATGCTGTCTTTACAACACCTACTTCCCATGCTGGGCAAGAACGCTTGGTTAGTGACTCTAGACTTAAGAGGCATACCTGCATATAAGGGAATCATGCAGAAGATACCTCCGCTTCAAGGCAGGTTTTATGCATTACCAATTCTCTGCACTGCCCTTTGGCTTATCCACTGTGCCCAGGGTCTTTACTTAGTGCCTAGCATCCAGTAATTGCATTTTGCAGACAAAGAAGCAACAAATCTATCCTTACTTGGACTGTCTCATTCAAGCAGAAAACAAGGACATTCTTCTTCAACATCTGGCATTTGTAAAAAGGCTTCTAACATGCCTAGGGTACACAATAAATGAAAAGAAATCACAACTGGTACCCTCTCAAAAAATTACATTCCTGGGTGCAAGCTTGAATACAACTGCACAGATGGCTTACCTTACTCCAGACAAACAAAGGCAACTGACTATATACTTCAAACAGATGGCAATAAAAACCCAGTTATCTGCAAGACAAATTTTGCAGGCTTTGCGGTTCATGGCATCCTGCATTCTACTAATTCCATATGCAAGACTGCATATGAGGAAACTTTAATGGTATCTAAAAAGTTTATGGAGTCAACATTGTCACCGTCTGGAAACAATGATTCCTCTCATTCCCTGCCTACAACAGGAGTTTCTTTGGTGGGCAGAGACATGTCATCAGAACAAGGGATGGTCTTTCACTCTACCCCCTGCCACCCAAACCCTAACTACAGACACATCAGACTATGCGTGGGGGGCCCACCTGGTGGTGAGATGCATTCAGGGCATATGGAACCCAAAACAAATGCATCTGCATATCAACCGGAAAGAGATGCTAGCTGTTCAGAATGCCTTGACAGCCTTTTATTTATTTTTATTTATTTTACATTTGTTGACCGGGCTAGTCTAACTGGATATATTTCCATTTTCAGTAGAGGTCCGGGGAGAAAAGCTCCAACATAGTACAAAGAGTATTATGCAATTGTATAACAAAAACAAGTACAAAAAAAAAAGAGGTATATACAGTCAAAAGAAGGCATACTCAAAGTAAAAATACAAGTAGGTCAATAATATAACAGTTGTGAGATTGTTTGATAAGCGAGATACACTATAGTTCATTGTTAGTTAACATAAACACGTGTGGTTATAAGTTTTTGGAGACCAGATATTAGCATACAGAGGGGTATATAGAGTAAGATGTAGAACCATAGGCAGTAAAAGGGACATAACCAGTGTGATTTTAGGTGAATTTTGAGTTTTTGCTTAAAGAGTGACAGTGATGGAAGTAGAGTTAGATTAGTAGGTAGAAGGTTCCAGTGTTTCCCAACAGTATTGGAGAAAATGCTGTCGCCTGACAAGTTATTGGACTTACTTATACTAGCAAGTAATTTACCTGAAGAGCGTAGAGAAATCAGATTGTTATAAGGGGTAATGAGGTTAGTGAGAATTGGAGTATTATTAGGTTGGTAAAAGATTTTGTGAGCAATGGTGAGTTGGGAAAAAGTTAGCATGTTAGGGAGTTCAAGCCAGTCAAGCTGCTTAAGATTCAGACAGTGGTGTGTTTGAAATGGATTGCCAGTGGCAAACCTGACAATATTGTTATAGGAGTTTGATAGTTTGAGAAGATTATTTTTTTTTAGATTAGTATAATAGGAGAAGCATAGAGAAGAGTTAAGATTAAGTGAGAGTGGGCAATGGTGGTTCTAGCTAGAGGAGTTAGGAAGGGTTTGATTCTGTATAAGGAGCCAATTTTTCCGTTCACTGCTTGAATGGTGTTATTTATATGCATATCAAAGTTAAGGTTGTTATCAATTGTGACTCCTAATAGTTTGGTAGTGTGTTCGGGAGAGATAAGGGTACCATTGTTAGATATAATAGAGAAATCAATAGGAGAGGACCTACTGGTGGGTGCAGAGAGTAGAAGCTTGTTTTTTTGGCATTCAAAAGAAGGCAGCATTTTAGGAACCAGTGTTCTACTAAGTTAAATACTTTTTGAGTTAGAGTAGTTCAGATGTGGAGTTAGCAGAACACATAAGTGTGGAATCATCGGCATATTGAATGCAGGTAGCTTCAGGGACTGCTATGTGAAGGTTGTTGATGAATAAAGAAAAGAGAAGAGGTCCTAAAATGGAGCCCTGGGGGACTCCAAGGGTGACTGGTAAGAGGGATGATGGTTTATTTTCCCAGAGAACTGCCTGTTGCCTATTGTTAAGGTAAGACTTGAACCATTGTATAACTGGGGGATCTAGAGCAAGAAGTTCAAGAGTATTTATAAGTAGGGGATGATTAACCATATCAAAAGCCTTTGAAAGGTCGATGAAGAGAGCAGAAGAGAGGATGTTGTTATTACGGTTCTTATTAATGGTGTCAGTGAAAGATAGTAGAGCAGTGGTAGTGCTATGAAATGGCCTAAAGCCATGCTGGCATGTAGCCAGAATATTATGTTTAGTTAGGTGGTTGAGTAACTGATGGTGAATGCATTTTTCCATGACTTTAGCTAAGGGTGATAGGAGAGCTATTGGTCTGTAATTAGAGTATTCATTGGATTTACCACCTTTATGTAGGGGGATGATGTGGGAGATTTTCCAGATGTCTGGAATGATGCCTTCATTAATGGTTCTATTGAGTAGGATGGATATGGGAAAGGCAATAACTTTCGCTATTTGCAAATACTCGGAAGGTAACTGGTCAGCTGAAGGAGTACAAGGCTTAAGCTTTAGTAGGATTTTGTAGATGAAAGTTGTTGAAATAGGATGAAATCTAAAGGTTGGTAAAGATCCAGCTGTAGAAGAAGGGAGCCTCATGTTATCAGTGGAAAGCTGACTAGCTAGGGACTGTATGGTCTCTGTGAAATAGGTGTTGAAGTTGTTGGCTATTTGAAGTGGAGTGTTATGATCAGCATCATGAGGGGATGGTGTGCTAGACTGACCAGGTTTGAGGAGTCTATTGATGTTAGTCCAAAATTTCTGAGGCTTCTTGTGGTGTGTTTGTTGTAGCTTACTATAGTAGTTCTTTTTGTCAGAGAGTATAGCCTTTTAGTTATGTTTCTCAGCTGTCTAAAGGTTTGCCTTTCAGGGGAGGTTCTGTTAGTTCTCCAATTGTCCCAAGCTTTATTTCTAAGTAGTATTTTTTGTCTAGTCTCTTTTGTTAGCCAGGGGGCTGGTTTGGATTTTATTCTAATAGATCGTTTGGGTGCATGCTCATCTAGGATTGCAAGAAATTTAGAGTTAAAATATTTGACAGCTTCATCTAGTGGGAGTATTTTTACAGGTTTCCAGTCCCAAGCTTTGAGTTCATTTTGGAAGAGTACAGGGTTAAAGTGTTTCTTTGTTCGTGCTATCCTATAGGCTGGAGTGATAGAGATATCATTCTTTTGTCTTATTATATAAGTTAGCATATGATCACTTAGATCATCTGGTAAGGTACCTACATTATAAGTATGCGGGTCTTTATTTATAAGTATCCAGTCTAAGGTGCTCTCTTTTTTGGTTGGTTTGTTGATTCTGGTCATTAAGTTGATAGTTTGAATAAAACCATGGAGATTAATATGTGTGGAAGGGTTAGTGGTATTAATGGTTTTCCAGTCAGTGTTAAAGTCACCTAGTACTATTGTTTCTTGAGGGTAAGTTGAGGACACCCAGCTAAGAATATCTTCTATTATAGTGTTGTTATTACAGGGGGTAGGTAGATACAGATCACATAGAGGGATTTGTTTGGGTTGATTTGCAGTTTGGAGATTAGGACTTCAGCCTTATTGTGCAAGGGTGGGTTTTCAGTTAGAGAGGAGATCTGTAGTCCATTTTTGTAGAGGAGCCTTCAAGGACTTACTTCCTCCAGGACAGCTACTGATAAAGACGGACAACACCACAGTTATGTGGTACATAAACAAGCAGGGGGGTACACATTCCTACCCCCTTTGCAGACTAGCCATGGCATTGTGGGACACAGCCTTGACTTACCAAGTACATCTTCAAGCTCAATTCCTGCGAGGAAAACAAAATACTCTGGCAGACGACCTAAGCAGAAATCTTATGGATCCTCATGAGTGGAAACAAGTCTTCAGCCTGATAACACAGAAATGGGGGAGCCCAGACATAGATCTATTTGCCTCTCCCCAAAATTATCAACTGGGCAAATTCTGCACAAGGATTTATCACAGACAAGCATGGAAAGTGTATGCCCTATCCTTCAGTTGGAAAAACCCATCAGTCTACACCTTTCCTCCTCTGCCTCTTCTCCCAAAGGTCTTACTAAAGGTCAAACAGGAAAAAACAAAAATGATCCAAATTGACCCAGACTGGCCTCACCAGCACTGGTACCCAATTTTAAGGAATATGTCTCAACTCCCTCCTTGGTACTTGCCTCAAACACCTCATCTACTGTCTCAGCAGAGCAATCAAATTCTGCACACTCACCTCCAAACTCTGAACCTGGCAGCATGGCTGATCATGTAATTATTCAAACAACACCTCTCAGTAAATCTGTGATGGATGTCATTTTGGAAGCCAGAAGGCCTAGTACTAGAAAATCTTATGCTGATAAATGGAAGAGATTCTGTGCTTGGAACCAAGCACAAGGAACGGACACAGCAAAACCAAATATACCTCAGATTTTACAATACTTGACTGAGATGCTCGACAAGGGCCTATCTGTTTCTTCAATAAAAATCCATGCCTCTGCCATCTCAGCTCATTACAACACGGATCCTCCCCTCTTTTCTCATCCTCTACTAAAACAGTATCTTAGAGGGGCCAAAAATTTAAGGCCTGCCAGAAGATCACCAACTCCTGCATGGGACCTCAATTTTGTGCTGGAAAAACTCACCCTGCCTCCTTTTGAACCAGCAGCTACTGCGGATATAAACTTTTTATCTTGGAAAACAGCTTTCTTTTTGGCAATCACTTCAGCAAGAAGAGTTTCGGAACTACAGGCCCTCATGGTTGTGGAGCCTTTTATTACATTTTACCTGGACAGGGTGTCCCTCAAGACCAATCCTTCCTTTATGTCTAAGGTGGTATCCAGTGTGGCTCTTAACCTGCCAACATTTTACCCAAATCCGCAGAACAAGGGGAAGCAGATTCTGCATTCATTGAACGTACACAGACAACTAAGATCCTACTTAAACAGGACCAAGTCTCTAAGAAAGTCTGAGCAACTACTGGTGGCATTTGCTGCAGGGTCAGAGGGGAAGGCTATATCAAAGCAAACTATTTCTAGGTGGATAAGCCACTGCATTCGTTTCTGCTACTTGCACCATGGTAAACCTGTATCCAAGGGAATCGGGTCTCATTCCACCAGGAGTGCCTCTACCTCAGCAGCCTTTCTCAGAGGAGTTCCAACCAATGACATTCTAGAAGCTGCTTCTTGGAGCTCTGTTCATACTTTTACAAAGCATTATCATTTGCCTCTCCAAGTCCAGGGCAGGCTTTGCCACTGCAGATCTGCAGGGCCTTATAGCCTCTCCTAATGCTATTTAGTTTCATCCTCCCATCCATAGCTTTGGGATTCTACCCAAATGCAATGACTGTGAAACATGAAGAACATAGTACAGTTGTGTACACTTACCATAAATATAGATGTTCGAGTGCATTCACTGTTGCAGTCTGGGTTACCTACCCGCCATCCCCCTTTTCTATAACTTCTCTTTTCTTCACTATATTCTAAAGCCTTTTGTGGTGTATTTGCTTTTAGATGATGGAAAGTTTATGTTGCTAAAAGTGCATTTATATATATATATATATATTTTATATATATGTATATATATATATATATATATATATATATATATATATATATGTGTATATTTTATATATATATATATATATATATATATATATATATATATATATATGGGTTCACTTTATAACATCGAAATACTCAAATGTCGAATTTCAGTGTCTCAAAGCTATAAAGTTGAATGCTACAAATAGCGAGCGTTCATAATCACGAATTTGACATATCTTGAAAATATGTTGAATTCGCGGTTATGAAGTTGCGCTACATAATGTCCGGGTTTGTGTTTTGTTTGGATGTAGGTGTTATGTCAGGTAAGTGAATGTTTTGTAAGGGTTTTGAGTGGGAGTTAGAGTGTGTGTGAGGGATTGGAGAATGTGCGTGTGTGAGTGAGCTTTTGTGTTTGTGTGATCTCTGAGTTCGTATATATAAGTAGGAGGGGTGTGGGGGTGCAGCCCCATGTAGTGCAGGGCTTGCCCTGCTTATGTGTCTGTGAGTTGTGCATGTGTGTTGTTTTTTTGTTTATGTTGTGATGTGGGTGTTGTGTTGTATGTTTAGTGTAGTGTGTGCGGTGTTTTCGGTTATGTGGTTTCGCGGTTTTTGTTTGTCTGTGTTTTGTGGATTCGGTTTTATAGTCTTGAGATACTGAAATTCGATATTTCTCCATTTCGAGGTTATAAAGTGAATATATATATATATATATATATATATATATATATATATATATATATATATATATATACATATACACATATATAGCTGTTTATTTATATTTTTATATATATATATTTTTTTGCTCCCCTTATCATTGCTGGAGCCTTCCCGTGTCCTGAAAGAGTGCTCTTCATACTATCTGGAGATATACAGAGCTGAGTATATTTTTCTGGCACTTCAGAGTTGTGTACTGGTAACTGTTGTTTAATTAATTTTATATCATTGCTGGCTGACTTCAGAGTTGAGCACTGCTATTTTTGCTTCACTGTATAGTTTTTCAGATCTCGGCTGAAGGTGTTGGTTTTCCCATACCCACTCTCCCTATTCTTGTGTTGTTGTTTAAATTTGGAGGTTTTTGCAGTTGCCTGCCCCCCACTGTAGATTTGATCTGGGACACTCCCCCAGTCCCATCTCTTTACCTCATTCTACCTAATAGACTCATTCTGCATTGTTTTTAGTCATTTTTAATTTAATTGCATTTTTTAAACTGTTTGGTCTAACATTGCTACATACTCGTGTGTGCTAGCTTGCACTGCATTTGAATTGTTTTGACTGCTGTTTTAGCTTCTTTTCTGAATATATAAAAAAAATACCTTTCCTGTAACTTGTGTAGTCCAGATTCACATTTGCTGTATCCAGGTCCCAGGACTGTATGTAAGCTTCTGAGCCCCCCCCGCCAAGCTTTCTGTGTTGGAGGGAAGCCTTCTAGCTTATCAGTGGGAGTGGTAAGCACTAGGTAACCTATCTACCACATAAGGAGTGGTTCTGGTCCAGAAATTGTAGTTATTGGCTGTTTGGGCAGTTTTTCCATCTCTCTCAACTTTCTGATTTAAAAGCCCACATTTGCACTTGGTCCCCCCCCCCCTTTCCTGTAACTGGTTTAGTCCAGATACAGATTCTTACTTTTAGAACTTGAATTTGCTTATTTGTGATCAGCACTTGTTCAGAACTTCTAAGCACTAAATAACCTTCTAATTACTACAGCACTCAACCTTCCTCATTACCTTTTGGTACTTAACTTTCCTCACTTGCTTGGAGAAAAACAGCTCTTGTACTCACTTTCCTCACTTATCTAGAGGAAAATAGTTTTTTTATTCAGGCATGTCCAAGGGTCAGCTCCCAGTGTTCTCTCCTGTCTATCTGATGAATCTGGGCATCTTGGGGCAATGTAGAAATTGCCTCATGTACACAGACAACCCTCTCCTCTTACCACCCAACACTAAAACCTGTGAGAGATGCACTTATCTAGCCAAACTGGAGGTAATGCTCTCTCCAATCAAGACTAAACTTGACAGTCAAGAGAAGAAGGTAAACACTTGTACCACACCACACTCATCACATAGTCTCACTAAATCTACACCACCAAAATCCACACATAGAAACACAAAAACATTTGCGGAGGCTCTCAATAATAATCTGCTCAAGCAATACAGACCTCCAAAGCAGAAATGCAAGCAACCTCCACCCCCTCCAACACAACCCAAATGACACATAGCCCACAGACTTGGTGTGCCACTCAACCACAGCCAATAAGGCAAAACAACATACGCAACACAGTAGTCATAGGCGACTCTATAGTCAGGCACACTGATGTCCCACTCACCAGGCTAAACAAGAAAGTTACTGTCAGCTGCCTGTTGGGTGCCAGGATCCGCCACATAACCCATGCACTCAGGTCACTCCACAACAAGTACAAATATGACTCTGTCATTGTCCATGTTGGTGTGAACGACCTGAGATGTACCTCCCTGGACTACATGAAAAGAGACATGGAAGAACTCTCCAATCCTGTAGCGCAGGCAGGTATGACCCTAACCCTGAGTAGCATTCTGCCATCACCCACAATGATGCCACAGTACAAGGACAAAATGATTGACTTCAATAATTGGCTAAGCTTCTGGTGCCATTCTAAAGGGATCCAGTATCTGTCTGCCTGGGATGACATGGTCGACAGACCACGATGCTTTGCCAGAGATGGCCTGCACCCGTCACCCCTGGGATTCCGGATACTGGCTAAGGATCTTGCCACCCCTATAGTGCCTTTTTTAGGCAAGGTTCAAATGACAAATTCACCACCGTAACTGGAACAGGCAAGCAAAAATTGAGGGTGATGCTACTCAATGCTAGAAGTCTAAATCTCAAAATGCACTCACTCGAGGCACTCCTTAAAATGGAGAACATCGATATCTGTGCAGTGACTGAGACCTGGTTCAAGGCTCCAGAGAGCACCCCTGCACTACCAGGCTATAACTCATACCTCACTTTTCAGCCATGTAACCTGGACCGGAACACCAAAGGTGGAGGTGTGTCCATATTCATTAAGGATATCCACACCTCCAGGCTAGTTGCTCAGCATAATGCAGCTGAGGTTATCCAAGTGCAACTAACTCTGGGCAAAACTGCAATCCAAATTGTAGCTTGCTACAGATCACCCACCATGCCCCAGGATTCCCACTCCTCCTTTCTTGATGTACTGGAAAATATTAGGGTTCAACCAAACACTCTAATAATGGGTGATTTCAACTACCCCACCATTAACTGGGAAAACTACTTATGTACCAACTCCTTCGCTCAACGCTTTCTGGAATTCCTAAACTCCAATGCCCTGGATCAACTTATTCACACCCCCACCTGGGGCAACAACATCCTAGATCTATTCATTACCAATATGAGTTGACCGGTGTTCCACACCTGAAGTCAACGCCTCATTGGTCTGATCCAACTATAAGCTAATTACCCTAGATATCCACATCCTGCCTCCACCCCCCATTAAGGAAACCATGGTAAAAAATTTCTCCAAAGCCAACTTCATGCTTCTTAAGACAGAACTGGTGAACTTCATGACACCCATGCACATGGACAATACAGTTACGACTACTGAATCCTACACAATTGCACTTTATAAGCACTTACATGAGTGCATGGATCGTGCTATCCCAAACAGAACACTATCTTCCAAAAAAAATAAGCCAATCTGGTGGTCCCCGGTCTTAAACAAACTGTACAACAGAAGGAAGACTCTCTTGCAAAAGAGAGTAAATCCCATGAGTGGAGGAGCTCCCTGGTCAGCCTCAGTAAGAAGCTGTGATCCCTGATAAAATTCTCCAAAGCTAGTTACGAAAACAGAATCGCCACTGATTCTAAAGACAACCACAAAGCATTCTATAGATATGTCAAGAATTTCAATGGCAACACTCAGATCTGCTCTGAGTTACAACACAATGGCACTAAATATACAGACCCAACTGATATTGCCAACATCCTGGCAGATAGGTTCAGTGCTAACTTTAGCCCCCTCTCACCCCCTAAAGAGCCCATCTCTATACCGGAAGAATGCAAAGTTCCTGTAATCACGGCTGCACAGGTAAAAACCACACTCTCCAAAGCCAAGAACACAGCATCCATGGGACCAGACAACATCCCAGGCTGCGTTCTACACGAACTACAGAACTAACTGGCACCCCACCTAAGTACCATGTTCAATCATAGCCTCACCTCAGGCTTTGTGCCTGCTGAATGGCGCACAGCAACGGTTATCCCACTCTGCAAGGGGGGAGCCACCACAGACCCCGGGAACTACCACCCCATTAGCCTGATGAGCCTAGTCTGCAAGGCCATGGAACGTATCATCATGGAACTTATAAACATAGACACTGGTAATCTCCAAACTCTGGATCCCACCCAGTTTTGTTTTGTAAAAGGCAAATCATGTCTCCTAAACCTGATAGACTTCTTTGAAGCAGTCACCAAAGCCGTAGACAAGGGTAAGGTGGTTCACACAGCCTATCTAGATCTTGTCAAGGCTTTCGACACCATCCCCCACTCTGAAATTATAGATAAACTCACTAAACTAGGTATAGATCCCTATGTCACAAGATGGGTTGCCAACTGGCTCACTGACAAGAACCCACACTGTGAAAGTAGCAGACTCCAAATCCGACTTCAGACCAGTGACAAGTGGAGTACCACAGGGTTCAATCCTGGGTCCTCTCCTGTTTGGTATCTACTTCTCTGAAGTACAGGCTAACACAGAGGGTCTTTGGCTAACGAAGTTCGCAGATGACTGCAAACTAGGAGCCATAATCGAAACTCCTAAAGATGTGGACGTCGTCCAAAACGGCCTCACTGAGACAGATGCCTGGTGTCAAAGCCATGGCCTCAAGCTCAATGCCAAAAAGTGCATTGTCATCCCCTTTGGTAAAACTCTGTACCCTATAGGCGGTAGTATACTTAACACCGAAAGTGTGATGAGACCTTGGGACACAGGTGGACAGTAGTCTCTCCTTTGATAATCACATCGCCACAGTAGTCAGGAAATCATTCTACGTGGCACACCTCATCACAAAAGGTTTCTCATCCAGAAAAAAAGAGGTCATTGTTCCCTTCTACTCATCACTCATTAGACCCATTATAGAGTACAATGCCCCTTTTGGTATGTACCTCACAAGACATCTACAACAACTGGAAAGGCCACAGAAATGCCTCACAAAGAGGATTACCGAACTCAAAAAGATGCCTTACGCAGACCGTCTCAAAATCCAGCTTTACTCCGTCGCATATCGCCTACTCAGAGGTGATCTCTGCCTAACATACAAAGCTATGTCAAACCCAGAGCTATTGGACATGCTCCATTTAAAGAAATCCCAATCCATCCTAGCTACACGCTCTAGGGACCTAAACCTTGTCACCACAATAAACAGAACATGCCTGAGGGATAGATTCCTGTCCCAGAGACTTCCCATGCTCTGGAATAAACTACCTATCTATATCAAACAAAGCTCCTCATTAGCACTCTTCAAGAAAAATCTTGATGATTGGATGGGAAATAGGAAATTCACCCCGGGGATCACCTCTGTGGCTCTGCTCAGCAGTGGCACAGGAAAATAATTTTCTTGGGTGGCAAAAGCCAGGGTACCTTTTTGGCTGGGCTTGTATAGGCCCCAGGGCCGATAGCCTAGTACCTACCTATGAACCTATTTGGGGGGCACCTGACATCTGGGGCAAGAAAAACTGAATAAAATGGCGTCGGCTGCATGTTTTATACCCCTGACGACCTGACGTCATGGAAGAGGAGACAGCAACTGACGCAGGACCCAAGACTTTGATATTCAGGCCGACTGAGCTCAACCTGCCAGCAGATTACCCAAATGTAATGACTGCAACAGTGAATACACTCGAACATCTACATTTATGGTAAGTGTACAGAACTGTACTTTCTGGATGTTATCCATGAGGCCAGACATCCTAGCACCAGAAAGTCTTATGCTGATAAATGGAAAAGGTTCTTCACCTGGATCCTGGCTAAGGGGGCCAAAACGGCACAGCCCTCCCTCTCTCTCATCCTGGATGACTTCCCTGGCCTACTACATAGTGGCCTCTCTTTCTCCTCTATAAAAATTCATGCCTCTATTATTTCTGCTAATTTTTCCACTGAGTAACCCCTTTTCTCACACCCTTTGATCAAACAGTTCCTAAGAGGGGCTAGCAACTTAAGGCCACCCAGAAGGGCACCAGCACCTGCTTGGGACCTTAACTTTGTATTGGAAAAACCCACCCTGCCCCCTTTCGAACCAGCTTCTTTAGCAGAGCTAAAATTTCTCTCCTGGAAGACAGCATTCCTTCTGGCCATCACTTCAGCCAGAAGAGTCTCTGAGCTGCAAGCACTCATGGCTGCGGAACCCTTCATCGTCTTTCATGCAGACATCGGAACTAACCCATCCTTTATGCCCAAGGTGGTATCCAGTGTGGCTCTCAACCAATCCATTCATTTGTCCACCTTTTTTCCTAATCCCCAGAACAAGGGGGAAAGGATTATTCACTCTCTAGATGTGCACAGACAGCTCAGATTCTATCTAAGACAGGACTAAATCCTTCAGAAAGTCTGATCAATTGCTGGTTAGCTTTGCTACAGAGGCAGAAGGCAAAGCAATCTCCAAACAAACCATTTCCAAATGGATAGCTCACTCCATCTATTTCTGCTACAAACAGCATGGAAAGCCTTCCCCAAGGGGGTCAGGACACACTCCACCAGAGCAGCCTCCACCTCTGTGGTTTTTTTCAGAGGAGTCTCCACCAGGGACATCTGGAGGCTGCCACCTGGCAAGCAATACCACCTGCCTCTCTTCTCCAAATCCAGGGCAGGGTTTGCCACTCCAGTCTTGCAGGGCATCCTAACCAGCCCCTAGTTTCATTGACTGCCTCCACCCTTTCCCTCAGCTTTGGGAATCAACCCAAATGTGATGACTGCAACAGTGAAAGACGAAGAACATAGTACAGTTGTATACACATAAATGTAGATGTTCGAGTGCGTTCACTGTTGCAGTCCTGGTTCCCCCCTCCATCCCCCTTCTACTTTTATTACCATTCTAACTTGTTGTTTTCCTTCCCTTTCAAGGGACTTGTTGGTATTTATTTTCATTGGTGCGGGTTCTTCCACCAGACCCTGGCCTCCTACTTGGGGGCTCTTGACAGGTTAGGGCAAAAAAAACTGATATAATGGCGTCGGCTACCTAACTTTATACTACTGACGTCAGTCCTCAAGCGACAGCAACCGATGCAAAAATACTAAGCCTCTGGTCTTCGGGCCAGCCGAGGGCTACCCTGGCAGGGATAGCCCAAATGTGATGACTGCAACTGTGAATACACTCCAACATCTACGTTTATGGTAAGTGTACACACCTGTACTTTCATCTTTTCCCATTTGGAAGAACTGCATGTCGCTTCAGAAGAAGCAAGTGAAACTCTATGCTGTTGCTTCATTTCCTGCCCCCCCAGGGACTGCCCACCTCCTTGTCTCTTTATTAGTTACTGAGAAGGCAGAGCCACTATTAGTCATTCACACCCCTTCTTAACTTTTTCAACTTACGGGCTATTAATGTATCTGAAAAATCTTATTTTCTCATTGATGCCTCGCAGAATTTGTTCCAAATGGGAGGATGACCACTGTGCAGAAAGTGAAGCATACACACCGGCAGTTTCCTCCTTTATAGATCACTGCTTTACAGAATCCCTTTCTGTAAGAATGGAAACCCATTCCATCACACTCCAGTGTGTTGCCACAGTCCATCGAGCTGAAAATTTCTTACTTTCTGCATTATTTAGGTCAAAGGGCATAGATGGATTTTTAAATACCCTTTGACCTTTTTGTGAAACATCCAACTCTGCATAACGTTGGAGGGTCATAATATTATAAAACACAAAGTTCTCTTTAAATAGCAAATGCTCCAATTTTTCGACAGTACCTTGCTATTCCACCGGTAATTGTGCACTGGAACATAACCCAACAATAGAGAAAGTGTTAACTGTTTTCTGGTTATGACCAACTTCTAAGACCCCCCCCCCCCCCAAGTCTGAATTACATCATTTGATCTCTGGCTATTCAAATGATCACTCAACCAGTCACTCGGTCGAGAAATATAATGTTCTGTAGTCCCTTGTGAAATATCAGTGCCTTCATCTCTAAAAATTCGAGGCAATTGAAAAGATGGGTCACTGGCCATATCCAAAAATTACAAAGATAAAAGAAACTAATAAAACCACAATGACCCGTGAAACCCACTCTTCATTAAAAAGTAAAAAAAAAAAAAAAAAACTAATGCCTCTGCACAAAGCCTTTCAAGAGTACAAAATACATCCAAAACTCATTTAAATGCTCACACATATTAAATAATTATAACCAATTTATGTATAAAAACATTTATTAAATTAAATAAGCATATTCCAATTGCATTCTGAGTTCAACCAGCAGGTGTCAGCGTATCAAAGTTCAGAATAAAAATAGTCTCTTTATAAAGCAGCTTATTCGTTAAATGTCCAGCATCAGAAGCTTTTATTTTATCTAACCAAATTCAGGAGATACCTGCATTTCTCTGTGGCCTCCTCTCATTATCAATTCTCAGCCTTGCCCTTGGGTCTCTCCACAGCACTAAGGGTCTTCACCAAGTGTCTGGCACCAGTGGTAGACTTCTGCAGGACTCAAGTTATCCAAATTTTCCCTTATCTAGATGACCTACTCATCCGGATGGACTCCATAGAATTCCTTCTGCTCCCCTTACATATGCCTCTCTCCCTCCTGCAGGCACTGGGTTTCCAGATAAATTATCTCAAGTCCAACCTGACCCATGCTCAGGACCTAGTGTTCTTGGGGTGTAGGATTCAGACTGATATCATGAAAGCCTTTCTACCACCCCAAAAAGTGGAAAACTTAACACAGTTCTTGCTTTTGGTCCTTCAGGCCCACATATATGATTGCCAGGCAGTACCTCAGGCTCCTGGACCAATGGCTTCAACTGTCCCCATGTTACCATTGGCAAGACTTCATGAGGAAGCTTCAGTGGTACCTAAATCCATTTGGACTCCGCACTCTCATCCGCTGGAGTACAAAATCCCCTTCTTACCCTGACTAAAGAAAGATATTCAATGGTGGTTGAATTAGGTGAGCCACAACCTGGGCCTACTTCTTCAGCCCTTCCTGCCAGTACAGGAAATATACACTAATGCCTCAGACTAGGAATGGGGAGTGACTGTGGGGCCCCTAAGAGTCCAGGGCACCTGGTCAAACTCCAGCAAACTGGAGCACATCAATGTAAGAGAGATGAAAGCTATTCTGGTCTTGAAGGCCTTTCAGCCCAGACTGAAACAGGGCCCTCTAAAACTGTTCACAGACAATATATGTGAACAAACAGTGGGGGAACAAAATTGTACTTGCTATGCAGACTAGCTCTTCTTGTGTAGGAGCTAGCCATAAAACAGGGAGTCATACTTCAGGCAGTTTACATCCCTTCAGAACAGAACTCCCAAGCAGACACCTTAAGCAGGTTCATGTCACAATCCCACGAATGGTTACTCCACAGGGATGTGTTCTTGAACTTAGCCCGCAAATGGGGTACACGTCAAATAGATGTTTGCCTCCCCCATGAAAAGACAACTTCCATCCTTTTGCACCCGGCTGCCCAGCCTTCTGGCAAGGGCAACATATAGCTTCTCAATATCTTGGAAGGGGATGTTTTTCTATGCATTCTCCGCCTTCCCTCTTATTCAGAAAGTCCTACTGAAGATTTCAGCAGGACAGACCAAAAGTCTTGTTGGTGACCCTCTTTTAGCCAGGACAGCACTGGTTCCCCCTCCTTCTGCATTTAGCCAAGGGCATTCACCACAGGTTACCCCACAGAGTAGACCTTCTCATACAGGACAATGGATCTCTAATCCATCCTCACTGACGATCTGTACACCTCACCCTGTGGATGATAGAATTCTAATTCGTTACAGACACCAATACAATGAGAACATGCTCACAGTCCTGCAGGAGGCCAGGAAAACTAATATAAGGATATTGTATGTATCCAAATGGAAAAGATTCTCTGTATGGTGTCTTCAGAGACAGTTGGATCCATTACAGAACAAAGTCCCTTTGGTACTGTCCTATCTGTGTGAACTTTTGCAGACAGGATTAGCATACTCACCCATCAAGGCTCATCTGTCTGCCATTTTAGCTTGTCTGCCTCTGGAACCCCCTCTGGCTTCAAACTTCCTGCAAAGCTGTTTTTAAAAAGAGTGCTGCATCTCAGGCCCCTCAGGAAACCCATTCCCCCTCCATGGGACCTGAAATATGTCTTGGAGAAGCTCACAGTGCCTTCCTTTGAACTGGTATCTAAGGCCTTCTGAGGTATTGTCTTCAGCCAGAAGAGTGTCTGTGGTACAAGCCCTCATGGCCATTCCCCCCTTTCTCACATTCCACAAAGACAGGGTAACCCTTAGGACCAATCCATCCTTCATGCCCAAGGTGGTCAATGAGCTTTCCTTAAACCAAGGCATCCACCTCCCCACTTTTGCCCACACACAAAGTGAGAGTCTTACACTCCCTTGATGTGCACAAACAGCTTAGTTTCTACCTGGACAAGACCAAGTCCTTCAGGAAATCTGACCAGTTTGACTCTTTCCACCCCAGAGCCTTGGGGAAAGCCGTAACAAAGCAGACAATCTCATCCTGGATTTTCAGGGCAGTTACCTTCTGCTATGCACACCATGGGAAATCATTGGGATACAAGGTTAAACTAGGGCTGTGGCCTCTTGGTTCCCTATTATATGATCAAAGACTCATTCTTTCGAATGCGTCTTGATCGAACTTGAAAGCACAAAATGGCATGTAAGCGAATTCTTTCCCTGAGAAAGAAATCACTTGTCCGCCTTCGTTATTTTGCTGTTTTCGTCACTGTAGTGCAATCTCAGAGTTGGTATATTTACGTAGGGGGGGTTGTTGGGGGGTGAAGCCCTCCCACCTTATGTAATGTTTTAAAGTTTGTTTTTTTCTTTTTTCTCAGTGTTCAAGAGTGTAAGCTTTCGCTTACATGGGGTCGATAAATCAGCGTTTGCTTTAAGCATTCGCTGATTTACTATAGACCTAGCATCTTCAGGAGCCTTCTATAAAGGTCTGGACACCTCTACCATTTTAGAGGCAGCCACTTGGACATCTGTCCACACATTCACCAAACATTACAAACTACACCAAATCTCTAGATCCACGGCTGGATTCGCCAGGGCTATCCTCCATGGATTCATAGAAAATTCCTCCAAGCCACCACCCTCTTCCTCGCAGTGAGCTTTGGCACTCACCCAAGAGTACAGAATACTGCAACATGTGAATAGAAGGATAAAGAATAGTTTTGTAAAATCTTACCATAACCATAGATGTCCACTTCCATGTTGCAGTATTCCTTCCCTCTCCTACCCCTCCTATTAAGATACTTTTCCTTTCATTGATGGCACTGGACTTGCACAGCTTGTCCTAGGACTGGGTTTTGACTGGGGCATCAATTATGAGGACTGGTGCATGCAGATATCACTTTTATGGTCCACACTCATCTAGCTATGTCAGATGTCCCATGCATCTAGCAGTGACTACAAACATTTGAAGACTGGCCTAACATTCGGGTAGCAAGAAGAGGAAACCAGAGGGTACAGAATACTGAAACATGGAAGAGAAGGACATCTATGGTTATGATAAGATTTTACACAACTATTCTTTCCACCCTTAACATTCATTTAGTAATGCACAGATGGATCAACACTGAATATGGATGCATTGCAGCCCACAGAAGCAGAAGAGTGGTGGTAGAGGCAAGTCTCAGCAGATCAATTTTCTGCAGGATCACCACAAAGAAGACAAGGTTAATGCCTATTCACCTAGAGGCCAGAGTCAATCTTGGGGTGGTTAGCATACCTTCTGAAGGTTTAGACAGCTTCACTCATTGGTAGTCAGGTCATGCTTATTCCCTCCACCTGCTTTAATGGTCAAAGATCACCAGTGACGGTGTAACTTCCTGAGGTTACAAAAGCCCATTCCTGAACCAATGGCTTTCCCACTAAAGTCTTTGACAGACTTCCCATGCCATCAGAAGTCAGTAGCAAGCTAAGAGGTGCTCAGCCATCCAAGGTATCCCACCAAACGACAGGACAAGACTTTTGTTCCAGATTATTTTTGGTGCCAGAGAAAACAAAGGACTACAAACCCATATTGGATCTTACAGACTTAAACCAATGTATCCCAAAAGAAAAGTTTCAGATAGTCTTAGTGCAAAATATGGTGGTTGCCTGTTACAAGGAGACTAGATGTGGAACGTTTGGATGCAGACCCTTGTGTAAAGATCAACAGGGAATCCTGGGAGTTCCTGCACTTTTAGGTCAGTGTCTATCATCGGTCCTCATGGTGTTCACCAAGTGTATTGCAGTGGAGTTGCAGCTCATCAGAGGCTAAATAGTGTCAAGCTCTAATCACATTTAGATGACTAGCTTCTCATTGCAGCCTGTCTGGATCTACTGGTTCAGGACAAGAAGTCTCTGATCAAGTTGTTTCTGTCTCTTGGCATTACAGTCAACCAGGCAAATTCCCATTTAGAAGATGCCCTTTCAGGATATTTGTGCAGCTGTCTATGGAATCTGACATTTATTTAGCTGCCGCAGACTGACATTTGGGTTGTACTGTATTACAATAAAAGACATTTTTTTGCTAAAATGTTTATTTTTTTTCTTTTGGTATAACAGATTATCCAAGCTGTATTCTAAACCAGTACTGTATTTTGCATACTCTGTAGACTTTATGCACAACACCCCAGTAGGAAAGGAGTGCAACTCCAAATGACTGTTTTAGTGAGGGCGCATGGACTCCCTGCATTTGGAATCTTTTCATAAAAGACTATTATGTCAGCCTTCTTTGCAGTTTCATTACTGCTATAGCCTTGTTTCAGTGCTGCAATTGAGTGGTAGCATGCTATAACTGAGAGAGTAAAACATTTTTATCTTGAGATATGTCTTTTGAGTTTTACTATGTGTTTAATGACATAGTCTGAGTTTTAGTTACACCCTGCCTTCTTATTGAAGGCTATATAGCCTCCCATGCAAAAGTCTGTCAAACGCTGTATTTGGTATGCATATGAGGCCATGTGTCATTACTGTCTGACTTTAGGAAATAGGATACTCTGGTATAAAGCACACTTAAAGGGACAATCCCAGTGTTTAAAATTCGGGTCGCAACTATAGTTCACTAAATTAACGCCCATTTTACCACGTCACTCCCATTCGCACCCACAGGTCATTTTTCTATTAAACATCCTGTATACCTTTGATTTCAATCTGATTTTGGCTCCCAGTGTCAGCTACAGTTAGGTTTTAAGTTCCTACCTTGATTTGCTCATTCTAAGTTATTGTAATGCTTTTTTTTTTTTTTTAGTTAAGTATTTTTTTTTATATTTGCTGATATACTTCCTCTATCTGCATAAACGGTCGCTTGTTTTACACTTTTGATAACACAAAAAAATTGCCGTTTACGAGCGATCAGTCTCTGCGGTTCCCTCTTGCAGTTTGGTTTCAGTACACATCCTTGTTCCAGCAACTTTCTAATTTTGTAAAGTCAGTATTTTATATCTGTACCTATTTGTTTTGTTAGCCTAGCTGTTTTGTTCCCTCCGTGGTTTTATGTTTTGTCTTTGATTTCTTCCTCTAAGAGGCTGAGACCTATATCAGCAGCAGATGGGCTGCCGAATCAGTGCACCAGTAAAAAAGATTTTAAATCATCCCGATGTCTTGCTGGTATTGGCAGAGAACAACTTTCTGCTTTTTTTAAAGGGGGATAAGTACAGACTGCCCCTATTTTTGTTCCCTACGTTATTTAGGTTATGTCCGGATTTCTTGCTGTAAGCGGCTGAGCGGTATATCAGCAGCCAAAGGGCTGCTGAATCAGTACACCGGCAGTAAGAGGTGAAAGCAAATGGACAGAGAGTTCTTGCAGTTTACCAACAGCTCCTTATAATAAAAGTTTACATTTTAGAACGATCTGTCTTTGTGGTTCATTTCTATAGTAACCGCAAAGAACGATAGTTTTAAAAAGCAAACTTTTAGTGTCTGGATCAGTTGGTAAGCACTTCCAAGCAAAACATTACCTGTTCCTGGTCTTTACGTCTTCCTTCCTTCCTTTTTTTAGTTAAAGGGAGAGTGTCAAATATAGTATGCTCTGACAACATTCTTTTTTTTTAATTCTAATAAGTACTTTACATTATAAAAGACACATATACTTCTTACTGGTTGCATGTTTTTCTGCATTTTGTTAAGATTTAACATTTCAGTTTTTCAGAGCGTCCCGCTCTCAATTTTCTCAAATAGTACCTCCCACAAGTCTGCATCATCCTTCTTTTCTACTCCCTGCCCCTTCACTACTTTGCATATGTCGTTTTTGACAGGTCCAGGATTGTTTAGATTCCCCTGAAAAAACAAGTCCCTTCGATAAAGTTTCGATCCTAAAATGGGAGGGAGGAATCCGTTAACTGTAAGGAATAGAGTTGTTGAAGGACTTTCTAGTCTATTTTCATATTTCTCCTATGTTGCGAAATCTTCTTGGTCTGCAGCCACTGAATGCTGCAGGTGTCAACGGGTGTAAAAAATATATATATTAATCTTTTTTTCTTAAAGAAGGTAAAAACTAGCATTACTGATTCACTATAACGCTCGGTTCTGACTAGGCAAGTGAAAAATATGGGTTTTACACTGACGTGCCTTTTCTTATCAGGAAGAAGCACGAAACTCGAATGACTCACATTACATCGTTAAAAGGCAAGTTATCTGTATTTTTTTTTTTTTTGGGGGGGGTGGTAGCTTGCAGTAATCCTCTGCAATTTACTAAAGAATAAATAAATACAAAAATATTTAGGACGGGGCAATTTAATACCGTGGGTTTTGTGTCATAGTCAAAGGTCTGAACAGTTAAAAGTGCGAAACTGTGTGCGAAAATTGCAAAAAACGTTAGTTCAATAAAAGATATTATGTATCACATCATCTCTCAGTTCCAGTACTAAAGGATACTGGATATGATGGAATGAGCAACAAAAGGAATTAAATGCCAAAATAGCAAACTTGTAAGCTGTTAAGCTGATTGCTTATACACATTTTGGGGGGCAGCAAATGGATGTCCCTGAGATATACCTTTGCATTTGGTACCTGTATATAATACACTGTGTTAATCACCTTTTCAGAGTTCTTATTAAGTTTCACAGAATTAAAACAGGGTAGTTTTGTACAAAATGCATTTAGTATTGCTATTCTGTTATTGGATATTTCATTACTAAAAGCTGCTGAACCTCTCATAAAAAAAATATTTCTGTCACATATAGAGTTTTGTTGATACCAAGTTTGCAATCACAAACTGTTGTTTTGGCTGGTGAAGTATGTACAAGTTTTTTGCTCATGATGAAATGGCAGCTCAGGAAAAAATATAGTGTGGACAGGTGAGGTACTGCATAACTCAGCCTGTAAGTCCATTGAGCTTCACTAATAGGTTCATAGGTTCATACTAGGCTATCTGCCCTAGGGCATTTATAAGCCTAGCCAGAATGTGTTTGGCTTTCACCACCCATTTTAAATTTATTTTGCTATGCCCTTTTTCGAGGTTAGTATACTGTGCCTCTGTCTAACAGTGACACAGAAGTGATACCCGGGGTAAACCTATGATCTCCCATCCACTCATCAAGATTCCTCTTGAAGAGAGTCAGTGAGGGACTCTGCCTAACCTGGACTGGGATTTTATTCCAGAGTGAAGGGAGCCTCTGGGTTATGAATCTGTCCCTCCAGCATGTCCTATTTATTTCAGTGCTGAGGTTCAAGTCTCTCGAGCGCGTAGCTCGATGGGATTTGGATTTTCTGAGGTGCAGCATGTCCATTAATTCCGGGTTGGACATGGCTTTATACGTCAGACACAGATCATCTCTGAACAGGCGGTATGCCACTGAGTAGAGCTGGAGTTTCTTTAACCGGGCGGCATATGGCATCTGTTTGAGCCCTTTGATCCTCTTGGTGAGGTACTTTTGGGGTATTTCCAGTTGCTGCAGGTGTCTGGTAAGGTACATCCCAAAAGGGGCATTGTACTCGATTATGGGCCTGATGAGGGATGAGTAAAGAGGCACGATGACCTTCCCTGATCTAGATGTGAATCCCTTCATGATTAGGTGGGCTATATAAAATGTTTTTCTAACCACTTTGGCCATGTGGCTGTCAAATGAGAGATTGCTATCAACTTGGGTCCCCAGGTCCCTAATTACTTCTTCTGTACTTAATGGATTACCACCTATGTGGTAATTTGTGGGCACTTTGTTTTTCCCAAAGGGGATGACTATACACTTTTTGGCACTTAGCTTGAGGGCCATGGCTCTGGCACCAGTTGTCTGTTTCTATGAGGCCCTTTTGGAGGATGCTTGTGTCGGCTGGAGAGTTGATTATGGTGCCCAGTTTGCAGTCATCTGTGAACTTGGTCAGCCACAGTTCTTCTGTGTTGGCCTGTACCACCAAGAAATATATACCGAACAAGAGAGGTCCCAGGACTGAGCCTTGTGGGACGCCACTTGTAACTGGTTTGGAGTCTGACATGGCTCCAGCAATTCTAACCATGTGGGTTCTGTCCTTGAGCCAGTTTGCAATCCATCTAGTGACATAGGGGTTTATATTTAAGCTGGTGAGCTTATCTATAATGCCCGAGTGGGGTATTGTATCGAAGGCTTTTGCGAGGTCCAGGTAGGCTGTGTGGACCACCTTCCCCTCGTCAATGTCCTTGGTGACTGTTTCAAAGAAATCAACCAGGTTTAAGAGGCAGGATCTGCCCTTAACAAAGCCGAACTGGGTAGGATCCAGTGTTTGTAGGTCCCCAATATCTTTATTTATGAGGTCCATGATGATCCTTTCCATAGCTTTGCAGACCAAGCTAGTCAGGCTTATGGGGCGATAGTTTCCAGGATCCATTGAGGCACCACCTTTATGGAGAGGGACCACTGTTGCTGTACGCCACTCTTTGGGCACATATCCTGTAGTAAGGCTGAGATTGAACAGTAGTTTTATGTTTGGGTTTAGCTCTTCTTGGAGTTCATGTAGGGCGCAGCCGGGACACCATCTGGTCCCATTGATGCTGTGTTTTTTGCTTTGGAGAGGGCGGCTCTTACCTGAGCATCTGAGATGTCAGGGGGGCAGCACTCTGCTGGGATAGATATTTGCCCTTTTGGTGGGGAGGGGGGGGGAGTTTGCGCTGAACCTGTCAGCTAGGATGTTGGCAATGTCTGTGAGTTCGATGTATTTTTTGTCATTTTGGACTAATCCTGAGCATATCTGGGAATTACCACCCAGGTTCCTAACATAACTAAAGAAAGCCTTGTGATTATCCTTAGTGTCCTGTGCAATTTTTCTCTCGAAGCTGGCCTTAGACAATTTTATGAGTGCCCGTAGTTTTTTGCTAATACTGGTCAGTGATGCCTTCCCTTTTTGGGATTTTGCTCTATCATTTAGTAGCTTCCTCCTTCTATTGTATAGTTTGTTTATGGCTGGGGTCCACTAGACAGGACGTCTGCCTTTGGAGGATTGGGTCTTGGTTTTATTTGGGATCACATGATCCATGCATTCCTGAAGGTGTTCATAGAATGCGTTTATAAAGGATTCTGCGGTCTGGGCCGTATTTTCCACAGGTCCGGGGCTTTGAAGGATTCCACCTCAGTTTTGAGGAGTGTGAAATTTGCTTTAGAGAAGTTTTCACTGTGGTTTTCTGGGCAGGGGTGGGGTCGGGATGTGAATATCCAGTGAGATTAGTTTATGGTCTGATCTTACCAGTGAGGGATACACTTCTGGTCTGGAGCATAGAGTCCCCATGTTGGTGATGATCAGGTCCAGTATGTTTTTCCCTCTTGTGGGAGTGGTAACAAGTTGTTCCATAGCATTTGAGTTTATAAATTCTAGGAACCTTTGGGCTAGGGTGTTGGAGCTAGAGTAATGCTCCCAGTCTATGTTTGGGTAGTTGAAGTCGCCCAATATAATGGTGTTTGGAGAGACCTTCATATTTTCCAGTGTTCTCAGGAAGGCCGAGTGGGGTTCCTGGGTTTGGGTGGGTGGTCTGTACCAGGCTATAAACTGGAAGGCAGTTTTACCCACTGTTAGTTGCACATGGATAGTCACTGATGCTTCGTGCTTTGCCACCAACCTGGAGGTGTGGGTATCTTTGATGAATATCGATACTCCCCCTCCTTTTGTGGTTCGGTCCAAGTTTTGGGGCCGAAAAGCATGGTATGAGGTATAACTTGGTAGTGCTGGGGTGCTCTCGGGAGCCCTGAACCAGGTTTCTGTTACTGCACAGATATCGATGTTCTCCATGCTAAGGAGAGTTTCGAGTGCATGCATCTTGAGGTTTAGACTTCTGGCGTTGAGTAGCATTACTCTTAGTTTCTTATCCCTTGTGATACCTATGGAAGTGGGTTTGTCTTTTGAGCCTTGCCTAAAAAA